>NC_057809.1:165574641-165740345 GCF_018294505.1 Triticum aestivum | reverse complement strand
GGACATCCTGGACTTGAACCGGGCGGCAGAGGCTCGACTCGACGCAGAGCACGCGGATGCCGCTTCCATCAAGGCCCTCCTGCAGGCGGAACCGGACGTCCTGGACTTGAACCGGGTGGCAGAGGCTCGACTTGATGTAGAGCGCGCGGATGCCGCTCTCATCGACGCCCTCCTGCAGGCGGAACCGGATGTCCTGGACTTGAACCAGGCAGCGGAGGCTCGACTCGACACAGAGCGCGCGGATGCCGCTGCCATCGAGGCCCTCCTGCAGGCAGAACCGGACGTCCTTGACTTGAACCGGGCTGTGCTCTTGTCCATGCAGAGCGCCCGCACGCTCTGCTTGAACGAGTAGCTGGAGGCCGAAGAAAACCACGGTGCGGAGACACACGTCGGCAGTGACGGTTGGTTCGCGCCGGCAGCCAAAGACGACGAGGTCGTCTCTTTCCGCGAGCAGTGGTAGTTTTTCTTTATGTTGTTGTTTTCATGGATCTTTTGCTGTGTAAAAACATATATTTGTTATGCAAGTCACCTGACTTGGGCCAGTCTACCATTTCAGGCGGTTGGATGAATATCCTACGTCTCCTAACCCTTCTTTCCTTCTTCCTCACCTCTTCTTCTTCCCCAATAGACCACCGCACGGGCCGTACGGATACTCCCTGTCGGTGTCAAAACTGGCGGATCTCGGGTAGGGGGGTCCCGAACTGTGCGTCTAGGCCGGATGGTAACAGGAGGCAAGGGACACGAAGTTTTACCCAGGTTTGGGCCCTCTTAATGGACGCAAAACCCTACGTCCTGCTTGATTAATATTGATGATATGGGTAGTACAAGAGTAGATCTACCACGAGATCGGAGAGGCTAAACCCTAGAAGCTAGCCTATGGTATGATTGTTGTTCTGTATGTTGTTCTACAGACTAAAACCCTCCGGTTTATATGGACACCGGAGAGGGTTAGGGTTACACAAAGTCGGTTACAATGGTAGGAGATCTATATATCCGTATCGCCAAGCTTGCCTTCCACGCCAAGGAAAGTCCCTTCCGGACACGGGACAAAGTCTTCAATCTTGTATCTTTATAGTCCAGGAGTCCGGCTGAAGGTATAGTCCGGCCATCTGGACACCCCCTAATCCAGGACTCCCTCAGTAGCCCCTGAACCAGGCTTCAATGACGACGAGTCCGGCGCGCAGATTGTCTTCGGCATTGCAAGGCGGGTTCCTCCTCCAAGTACTTCATAGAAGATTTTGAACACAAAGATAGTGTCCGGCTCTGCAAAATAAGTTTCCACATATTGCCATAGAAAGAATAATATTTACACAAATCTAATTTGCTGACGTATTCCGTAGTGTGACATCGCACCACGGCCAAGCCTTTATTCGAATCGTTTTATTGTCCCACCTCAGCGTGTCATGCAAGGCGGTTTCCTTGGCACGTCTCGTCGAAGCAGAGATCGTGTCCCCTTATTCCGGGATTCTCATCAATACGGGCGTGGGTAACCCAGCCATGCCATTGATTACGGCGCTTGGAAATAAGCGAGTTTTACCAGGCTGGTGGGGACACACAGTTGCGTCCACCCATATAAGGGGATAAGGATCCACCTTTTCACCTACGCCTTCTTCCTCCTTTGCCTATCCATTTTCACGCACTCGAGCTCCAGCGCCCAAGTCCGCACTCCCCACCTCAACCTTTTCCAACCATGTCCGGAGCGGGAGGCAAGTGGATGGTCTCCTCCGTCACGGAGGGACACATCAAAAAACTGAGGAAGGCCGGATACTTCTCTAACGACATCGCGTACCGGCTTCCTGAAGAGGGGCAGCTCCTCCCCGCCCCAAGGCCCCATGAGAGGGTAGTGTTCCTTCCTCACTTCCTCCGCGGACTGGGATTTCCTATCCACCCATTCGTCCGGGGACTCATGTTCTACTACGGCCTGGATTTCCATGATCTGGCCCCGAACTTCATCCTCAACATCTCGGCGTTTATCGTCGTGTGTGAGGCTTTCCTTCGCATCCGCCCCCGTTTCGGCCTATGGCTCAAGACTTTCAATGTCAAGCCAAAGGTGGTACGCGGCAACCAGGCAGAGTGCGGAGGCGCCATGGTGGGCAAGATGCCCAACATCTTATGGCTCGAGGGCTCCTTTGTGGAGACCCTGAAGGGGTGGCAATCGGGGTGGTTTTACATCACCAAGCCGCGCGACCCTGAGTGGGTCACAGCCCTCGAGTTCCGGTCCGGACCCCCAACGCGGCTCACGTCCTGGAAAGAGATGGGCCTGTCGTGGGGCAGCAAAGAAGAGGTGACTGGACTGCAAACATGCATCCAAACCCTGGTGAACAAGCAGCTCAAGCTTGTCAACGTAGTCCAGGTTATGCTCATCCGCCGGATCCTCCCGTGTCAACAACGGGCCTTCAATCTGTGGGAGTTCAACCCGGCACAGCACCGAACTCTAAGCAGGCTCTTTGACACGACGTACGAAGATGCCTGGAAGGTGCTTTTCAAGGGCGTCGAGGCCCCCACATCCGCTACCGAGGATCGCGGATTCAGCGCGCAGCGTCACGCTAGCGCGGTAAGTTGTTTGTACCTTTTACAGGGCATTAGTTTTTCATAGTTTAACTCTATGCGGGATCTAAGCTCCCTTACCTTTGACAGGATTGGCAGGCGCAGTCCGGACAGATCGACTATCCGGCTCCTTTGCCCGAAGACCCAACCGATGCCCGCTTGGTGAAGTTGCTGGTTCCGGCACCCTATGTGGTGCCAGAGAAGAAGGCCACGTGGACTCGAAAAAGTTCCCGGCACCAGGAGGTGTCGGGTTCATCATCCGACGGCTCCAAGGCGCATTCCTCCCATGAAGATGAGGAGGAGGAAGAAGAGACCTCTCCCCCTCCAGCGGGAGGAGAGAAGAAAAGGAAGGCCGTCCTCACTGGGGAGGCCGAAGGGTCCAAGAAGGGGAAAACCCTTCCTCCGGACTACTCCACCGACGCCGACGACGGCGGAGAGGAGTGGCCGCTCAGGGCCAAGCCCCTGGCGAAATCGTAAGTATCCGGATACCAGAGTAATTCATAGTATTCCTTTATTGCACAGCTTTCCCTTATGTCGAATATGATTATGCAGCCCACCCAAAGACCGGCTCGACGCGTCGTCGAGCGGTTCACTAGACTCGTCGGATGTGAATTTGCTTCCGACGGCTACCTTCCCCCGCCCTACAGACGACGCCGAAGTGTTGTCCCAACAGGTTCCAAGCCAGGAGGAGGTGGTCCTGGAGGCGCCGCAAGGCGACCTCCCGGACTCCAGGAGTAAAGGGGATAAAACCCCCCAGGGCTCCAAGTCGGGCTCTAGGCCGGACACCGCTCCAGAACCTTCAAAGGTTCCAGAGTCCGGCGGGCGACCTCCTTCCAAGAGGAGCAAGCCCACCGTTCCGGTGACCCCCGTCCAACCGGAGGCGCCGGACAATCTATTGGAGGTGCTCAAAGGCGCCTCCATCGACGAGGGGCACCGCACCATTATGAGTGTGGTGGTCCAGAAGGTTCAGTCCGCCAAGAGTGGACTGACTGAAGCTTGTGCTAGCCTTTTAACAGGCTTTGAGGTAAGTAAAGAATGTGTAAATAATATTACTGCATAGACAGTAGCCCCTGATGCTCTGTTTGGCGTTCGGGAAGAAAAGCCGAATAGAGGATCAAATAAAATTCGCAGGAGTCTAACAAAAAGGAGTCAATATGCGTATGCAGGCTTCTCTGCTGGCGTCCGCTGCACTGACTGCGGAAGTGGACACGCTAAAGCAGAACCTCGAGCAGTCCGAGCAAGAGCTCGGGCGTGCCAAGAAGCAGCTTAAGGACAAGGAAGGTAAGAAATACCTTGTTTAAATATATATATAAAAGGTGCAATTGCAAAAAATGACAGGATTATCGTGGCTATTGTAGGGGCCACGTCTGAGGTGGTGACCCTTAAGCAAGCACTGCTCGAGGCCGAGAAGAGGGCGGCCACGAAGCACACCGAGCGGAAGAAGTATGAGGCCCAGGTTGGCAAGGTGCGGCAAGAGCTCCAAGCTCTCATGAAAAAACATGAGAGTTTGGAGCTTGACTCAAAGACACGAGCGTCCGAGCTCGTGGTGGCTATTAAAAATGCCAAGTCTACCAAGGCCGAATCCCAGAAGACCCTCTAGGAGTTCGATGCGGTGAAAAAGATAGCGGCGGGTAAAGCATTCTTTATGCAAAACAAACACATAAACGTGAGTTACTTGTTACTTACCCGAATCCGGAGCTCTCCAGGAGCGTTCGCAGATCTTCCCCGTAGCGTGTCCGATGCCGCCGCATTCTATTGAGCCGAGGAGGGCAGCTCGACAGAGAAGGTGTTCTGGTCTCAGTATGTTGAGGCCGGACACCCCGTGCCCCTGAGCGACCAGCTGAAGCAACTGGTCGAGCTCCACAAGGCGGCCGAACAGGCCATGAAGGGCCTCATAGTTCGGTTGTGGCCTGGAGAGGCTCTGCCTGGGAGCTATTTTGGGCTGGTGCGGCGGCTGGTGGGGGCCTGTCCAAGGCTCGAAGTCATCAAGCGCTCCGTCTGCATTGAAGGTGCCCGTAGGGCCCATGCCCGTGCTAAGGTGCACTGGGGCAAGCTAGATGCTAAGAAGCTTGTGAAGGACGGGCCACCGCCAGGGAAAGAGCATCGCAAGACCGAGAATTATTATAAGGATGTTCTGAAGGGTACCTGCCTTATGGCGGATGAATGTTCCAGGGATGTAATTTTTGAGTAAAACTCGCTCCTTTTGTCCCGTGCGTTGAAAACTTGTTCATATGCGCTAAGCAATGCTGTTGGAATTTAAAATATTACCTTTTGTGCGGTTGTTTATCAATTCTGAGAGATGGCGAGTCGTCGGCTTCTGCCCCCGTGCCGCTAGTGCTGGGGTGTTCGGGGATAAACTTGAGCGCTCTTTTTCCCATGTTTGGGTCCTTCGAGGGAGGCGCTCAGCACAACAAACAAGGCAATTGGACTATAATGCATGAACACTCTCACTTAGCCATAGAATTCTATAATTTTTTAATTTTGGCGAAGCCCCTGGTATTTGGAAGACCGAGTTCAGGGCGCTATCCACGCCTTGGACAGACAGAGCTGACTCCTCGCTCTAAGCGGCATAAGTCTTTAGGGACTTGAAAAACCTCTCGAACAGCGACCAGCTCTCGCTTCATCATGATAGTCAGTTTTTGCTTTCTCTACTGAGGTGCTCGACCCAGCTCAACTGGGGCACAATCGCAGTAGTTCTCCTAGTGCTACCTTAGCCGACATAGCGGAACGTAAGGCACCAAAACATAGGAGCCGGGCAAACCCAACTATTGACCCAAGACATGATTCGGAGCCGATGCATATAATGCTATAAGTTCGGGGTTCCGCACTTGTTAAAGTATTCGGACTTCTCACACCATATTGAGGGGTACTAAAGCCCCTGGCGTATTTTGGCCGTACCAAAGTGTACGGGTGCAACATGTCGTTAAGGAACATATATTTGTAAAAAAAGAGTAATGCAAAAATAGACAAAAGCTATGCATTGTTTATTAAAAAGGGCTGCGATCAAAGCAGAATGATACAAATAATGCGATAAGCAAAAGGTTGGACCGTTTAACATGTCCATTCCAGGGGCAGGCTGCGGAATGGTATGCGAAATAGGTATACTGCTCGTGATAGAGACCACCTGGGAGTTCCGTAATGCGGCATGGCTTGTCTGCTTCCCTGGTTCTTGCATCGTTTGTGCGGTAATTGAACTGCCGAACAGGCCTTCCGAAGAATGGAGTCCTAAAAGTAAGAGAAAATTAAAAAATCGGCAGCCCCTGGTGCGGTTTAAGCCGTGTTTCGGGCGTGCCGTGATGGTGCCCCTCCCCCTGTACCCATGGTATTTCTAGAGCATAGTTATGTACGCGAAGCACTGGCGTCGCATTTTTGTGAGGGTTGGGGCCGCATTGCTACGCCTGCTCGAAACGTGCCAGGCGGTCCTATTGTAGGTTACTCCGGGCGCGCTTGACGGTGTCCGGATGTTTAATGGCCGGACTGGAGAACTGCCTGGAGAGGCTGCTTTGTACTTCCGCTGCAAGGGCCGCCATGTGCTCCTCGGTTCGGAGGGAGCGTTCGGTGTTTCCATTGACCGTAATTACTCCTCGAGGGCCTGGCATCTTGAGCTTAAGGTATGCGTAGTGAGGTACCGCGTTGAACTTGGCGAATGCGGTTCGCCCGAGCAGTGCTTGATAGCCACTGCGGAATGTGACTATGTCAAAGATTAACTCCTCGCTTCGGAAATTATCCGGAGATCCGAAGACCACTTCAAGTGTGACTGAGCCTGTACAGTTGGCCTCTACACCTGGTATTACGCCCTTAAAGGTCGTTTTGGTGGGCTTAATCCTCGAGGGATCTATGCCCATTTTCCGCACTGTATCCTGGTAAAGCAGGTTCAGGCTGCTGCCGCCGTCCATAAGGACTCTAGTGAGATGAAATCCGTCAATAATTGGGTCTAGAATCAATGCGGCAAATCCGCCATGACGGGTGCTAGTGGGATGGTCCCTTCGATCAAAGGTGATCGGGCAGGAGGACCATGGGTTGAACTTTGGGGCGATTGGCTCTACCGCGTATACGTCCCTTAACACGCGCTTCCGCTCCCTCTTGGGGATGTGGGTTGCGTATATCATGTTCACCGTCCGCATTTGTGGGGGAAACCCTTCTGTCCACTGTTGTTCGGTGGTCGGGGCTCTTCGTCCTCATCGCTATGCAGCCCCTTGTCGGTATTTTCGGCATTTAACTTGCCTACCTGCTTGAACACCCAGCAATCCATGTTGGTGTGATTGGCTGGCTTTTCGGGGGTGCCATGTATCTGGCACAAGCGGTCGAGTATTCGGTCCAAACTGGACGGGCCCCTAGGATTTCTTTTGAATGGCTTTTTCTGCTGACCGGATTTATAGCCTCTGAATCCGGCATTAACTGTCGTATCCTCAGCATTGTCGCCGTTAATGCGGCGCTTCTGCTTGTTGCGACGTGACCTGCCACTACTGTCCCTGGTATCCGAATTACCAGGGTTCTTGGTCATATTGTTGCTACGAGCAAGCCAGCTGTCTTCTCCCGCGCAAAAGCGGGTCATGAGTGTCGTGAGTGCTGCCATAGATTTCGGCTTTTCCTGTCCAAGGTGCCGGGCAAGCCACTCGTCACGGATATTGTGCTTGAAGGCTGCTAGGGCCTCTGCGTCCGGACAGTCGACTATTGGATTTTTCTTTGTTAGGAACCGTGTCCAGAATTGCCTGGCCGATTTCTCTGGCTGCTGAATTACGTGGCTTAGGTCATCGGCGTCTGGTGGTCGCACATAAGTGCCCTGGAAATTGTCGAGGAATGCGGCTTCCAGGTCCTCCCAACAACTGATTGATCCTGCTGGCAAGCTGTTAAGCCAATGCCGAGCTAGTCCTTTAAGCTTGAGTGGGAGGTATTTTATGGCATGGAGATCATCGCCGCGGGCCATGTGGATATGAAGGAGATAATCCTCGATCCATACCGCAGGATCTATTGTGCCATCATATGATTCGATGTTTACGGGTTTGAAACCCTCGGGGATTTGATGATCCATTACTTCGTCTGTGAAGCATAGTGGGTGTGCGGCGCCTCTGTACTGGGCTATATCACGACGTAGCTCCAATGAGTTTTGTCTACTGTGTTTGGCCCTACCGGATTTGTGTCCGGCGTGACGGTTACCGTCTCGAGTCATGGGGCGCCCACGCGATCCGTAGATCGATCTTGTTTGCCTTGCCTTGTCCTCCAACATATCTCGCAGGTCAGGCGCATTTTCCCGTGCCTTGGTACGGGGTGCGGCTTGAGTGGAGGGCCGAGAGGCCTCTCTGTCGCGGCCACGAGGTGGCCGGTCGGCCGTATCAAGTGCTGGTGATAGTTTAAGTGCTTCCTCCCTAATCGGGTAGCAACCTGCGCTTTGGGTAGCTCTTGGAGGGGCGTTCGAGTTTATGCTCTTCGGCCGCAAGGACTTCAGTCCATCTGTCGACTAGAAAATCTTGATCAGCTCTAAGTTGTTGCTGTTTTTTCTTGAGGCTTCTTGTCGTGGCCATAAGCCTGCGTTGAAAATGCTCTTGCTCGATGGGATCCTCTGGCACGACGAATTCGTCGTCGTCGAGGCTTGCCTCGTCTTCGGAGGGAGGCATATAATTATCGTCCTCGACCTCTCTGTCTGCCGCTCTCTCATGAGGGATGGCTTCTCCATCCTCCTGTGCTGAATCTTGCTGGAGGGGGTTTTCTTCGGCACTCTCCGGAGTATTATTATCTCCCGTGCTGGAATCACCGTATTTGCTTTGGCGGGATTTTGAGCGGCGCCGCTGACGCTGGCGCTTAGGCTGTTTCTTGGAGGGGTCATCCTCCACTGTTCCATCGCCATCTCCTTCTTTTGGTGTGTCCACCATGTACATGTCATATGACAAGGTGGCTTTCCAGGGCCCAATAGGCGCTGGTTCTTCATTGTCTCCTGCATCGGCGTCCATACTGTCGATGTCTTCGGAGTCGAAGTCGAGCATGTCGGTTAAATCGTCGACAGTGGCTACAAAGTGGGTGGTGGGTGGGCTTTGAATTTCTTCATCGTCCATATCCCAACCTTGCTGACCGTAGTCCGACCAGGGCTCTCCTGATAAAGAGAGAGACTTTAGTGTCTTCAAAATATCGCCGAAAGGTGAGTGCTGAAAGATATCCGCGGCAGTAAACTCCATGATCGGCGCCCAATCGGATTCGATCAGCAGGGGCGCGGAGGGTTCGGAGTTCGGAGAGGAGTCCGGCTCCTTGGAGTCACGAGTCTCACGGAGTGCGGGGCTGGTGTTCGGCTTGATCGTCGTTGGGATCGCAGCCCCCGAGGCGGCGTCCAACCACCCATCCTCGATCGGCGCAGTTGGCTCCGAATTAAGGGTCGAAGCCGATGCGGGTGCGGCCTCCAGGGCACTGTTCGGCGGCAGAGCTAGATCATGCTCGTCGTGACACTGCGGCGCGCTCGGCAGTGGCTCGAATCCGTCGAAGATCAAGTCCCCGCGGATGTCAGTCGTGTAGTTTAAACTTCCAAATCTGACCTGACGGCCAGGGGCATAGCTTTCGATCTGCTCCAGATGGCCAAGTGAATTGGCCTGCAGTGAGAAGCCGCCGAAGATGAAGATCTGTCCGGGGAGGAAGGTCTCACCCTGGACTGCATCGCTATTGATGATCGTAGGTGCCATCAAGCCTAACGGCGATGACACAGAGGAACTGTCAATGAAAGCACCAATGTCGGTGTCAAAACCAGCGGATCTCGGGTAGGGGGTCTTGAACTGTGCGTCTAGGCCAGATGGTAACAGGAGGCAAGGGACACGAAGTTTTACGCAGGTTCGGGCCCTCTTAATGGAGGTAAAACCCTATGTCCTGCTTGATTAATATTGATGATATGGGTAGTACAAGAGTAGATCTACCACGAGATCGGAGAGGCTAAACCCTAGAAGCTAGCCTATGGTATGATTGTTGTTCTGTATGTTGTTCTACGGACTAAAACCCTCTAGTTTGTATAGACACCGGAGAGGGTTAGGGTTACACAAAGTCGGTTACAATGGTAGGAGATCTATATATCCATATCGCCAAGCTTGCCTTCCATGCCAAGGAAAGTCCCTTCCGGACGTGGGACGAAGTCTTCAATCTTGTATCTTCATAGTCCAGGAGTCTGGCTGAAGGTATAGTCCGGCCATCCGGACACCCCCTAATCTAGGACTCCCTCACTCCCCAACATGCGGTTGGATAAACATACTCTATGAACAAAAATTATGTGTCAGCGATAGGATGGCTGAGTTTGGTGTGTTCACATGCGACAACACGTGTCAGTGAGGGTGCGTTCCCTTGGTTGGGTTTGCGGCGTGCAGGAGCGACTGTGTGAGGGTGCCGTGCGACCGCGGCGTGCAGGAGCGACCGTGTGAGGGTGCGGTGCGACCGCGATAGCCGTGCGCAAGTGTACCTCCTTCTCATTTTGAGAACTTTAGGCAAGCTTGGCAAAACTGTGTGGCGAAGTTTGGCAATGCAAGGCCTAGACCCAAACAGGATAAGTACGTACTCCCTCCGTTTCTTTTTAGTATGTACTAAGAGTACTAGTGTTAAAAAAGAAAGGCTGGGTTTTCCTTCGCGGGATTTAATCGATACAAATCCTCGTTTCACGTGTCAATTAATGCGTATTTTCTTCTTCAAAGACCAAAGAGCTAACCATCTCACTCCTCATCGCTTGATTAATGCAGCGCCATGCAAACCAACCTTCTCACTTCCGCATGCATGTAGGGGATATTAATGTCCTTGGTTGCTAACCCCATCAATTTTGCCTCGATTAGAGTTAGTGGCCCTTTCCAAATTGTAATTTTGATATAATGGCCTTGTGTACAAAAAATGGAGGTAGTAATTATATTTTACTTCCTTCCCCATTGCGGTGACGTTGACGATATTTTTTTGTGGTGGTTTGGCGAAGTGCGTTCGACGGAGAACACCATTTGCATCCAGGAAGTCCTTTACTAGTACTACTAGGAGTAACTAATGCGGTGAGATGGCGTCTCGAAGAAGACGATGGAGAAGCGGAGTCAGCGAAGAGTGAAATGATGGTTGCTTCGTCCGTGCTTTTGTGATTTGACGCCTCACTGCTTTGTGATTTGTGATAGAAGGGACAGGGGAGTAGACTCTGTGCTCTATACTGTAGTACTACATGTGTCCAAGCATGGGAGAAAGAGGAGAGACGTTGCATTTTTCTATTACTTCAATCAATCAATCACGAAGCTTCGATTCCATCTTTTTCGCTTTGGCAACACCGTGCACAATGGTTCCCATGATGCCAAAAGCTATTTTCACATTTGGCTACACATTGTGGATGCCCTTAACTGTACCACTTGGTTTTGCTCCTATATGCTATCTATGCAATCTCAATTATATTGATCTAAAAAATTATAGAATCGAGATTAGTAAAAAGGAGGTGATTTTTCTGCACGGATGGCGGGGGAGGTTTCTTATTTGAGCAATGCTACATCCACGTTGGTTTACGTAAAGTTACGAACTGAGTGATGTGAGACTATTTGATTGGATTAAAGGAGAGGATTAGGCCCACCCCACCTGAAAATCAGGGGGGCATATATAGATTAGATGGAAAGTATATGTAGCAGCTACATAGCCCTTTGTAAGTCTAGGATTAGGCTTCTTATTTTCGGAGGACGTTGTCCTGGCAGTTTGCTAACATGCGGTCCCACGTGTCAGTGCTTTACCAAGCCGATCCGCGTCCCACATGAGGCAGAACAACGGCAGAAGCAACACGTGGTTAAGTTGAAGAAGATGAGGGAGAAGCGGATTCATCAATGAGTGAAATGATGGTTGCTTCGTCCCTCCAACTTAACTACGGGAAAGGTGCAACTTTGTGATTTGACGCCTCATTGCTCATTACTATGCCGGCGCCATGACTGGGGTGCTTCACCCCGGCTGCTCTACATTGTATTCCGGTATGGCACGTGGACCCGGTAGCTTGATGTCCCACATGTCGGTGAAAGGGACTAGAAGATTTATGAAAGCGAGCGCTCCACTCTTACGGCGGAGGAGTAGACGACACGACGGCCCAGTGAACTGTCACTTGTACTGTATAGTACTAGTATAGTTTTGCTGTTTCGCACGATCCATCGATACAAACCCGATTAAATAGGAAAGGGCGGGATTTTTCCCGCGCGGTAGATGATACTGGCCATATATTTCAAAGGCAATTTTAATGTATGCAAGCTGAATAATTATAAGTAACAATATGATATCTAGTAAAACTGAAAACACATATGATTTATTGTGTTAGAGTGTAGTAGTAGTGTTGTATTGCATAGCTGTTAGATGTAACATGCGAGAACGTGTAGAGATGTAGTTTTGGAGGGCCTACAGAGAGAAAAGCGTAATACGGTCACCGAACTTCAGAATAAGCTGATTACGGTCACTATATACATTTTGCAGTGATTATACGGTCACTTGCTCACAACTCAGCATCGGATTGCACTCCGTTGACCGGCCAAATAGTCTGCGTGGCGCCATGTTGACTAGTTAAATTGACCATGTTTGTTGTGGGTCCCACCTGTCAGTTCGCATAGGCAAAAGGTCAGATAAACACAAATTTACGCAGGCGCGGCAAGGCTCCAACCCGTGCGCGGGAATCACCTGGTTGTGTATCTGTCTGTCAGGGCCTGATGTGTGCGCATGCACATGTAGGTTGAGCACTTGAGCGTGAGAGTGTGTGTTGGTCGTGTGGTGTACTGGTGTGTGCATGCATGCGTGCGTGTGTGCGTGTGAGTGTTGCGTGTGTGCGTGTGAGTGTTGCGTGCGTGTGTGGCTGCGTGTGTACGTGTGAGTGTTGCGTGCGTGCGTGGGTGCATGTGTTTGTGTGAGTGTTGCCTGGATGCAGTTCGTGTGCATGCGTGCGTGTGTGTATAATCACCACACCAGCTCCTGTGTGTTAAAACAGACGGCTCAGCATACCAATACAAGGCCACCTTGTCCGATGTGCCCGCGGTCATGACTTCGAACCACTGTCCAAATATTTTTTTTGTCGTTTGTTTTCATTCTTACTAGCAAGATGCCCGTGCGTTGCATGTAACATCAAGATGCATTTGTATGACTTGTTTATCTTGTGAGAGAAAAGGATGAACGAGGGAAGGCCTTATTTGCAAATGTGGAGAGGTGTGTGGGTACCCTTTTGCAAAATTGCCATAGTTTCTTTCCTATCCGTCAGATATAAATCGGACGGCCTATATTGCAGGATGGCAGGCACACCATCATCACCAACTCTGCTTTTTATAAGAGTGTATTTTATGTATTTTATAAGAGTGTAGATGTAGAGTAGATACAAGTCGACAGGTGGGCACGATGGTAGTGAGATAATGTGATGCAACACTAGAGGTGCCACGTGGAGCGTTTAACTGGTCAACTAGTCATGTCATGAGCAAATACAGAGTTGTACGGTGAACCCGTGACTGCATAATAACCACTAAACATAAATGGTGACCGTAATGAGTGGATTCTGAAGTCCAATGTACGTATCGTGCTTTCGCTTCAAATACAATGATCGTCATTGCATATATCGCGAGAGAAAGATGAAACATGCCTGAATTTTCTGGGGGCTTACTTTTAGAGGACCTGGAGATAGTTTTGTATGCATACGTGAAAGGGCGTACAGGGGGGTATGCGATGGAGAGAGAGATGCTCTTCGTTTCTCTTTATTATGACTAACTTTGTATATAGTATAAAAATATACAAATTCACAGTGCGGAATAAATATCATTGTGGGCACCATGCAATGCAAATTAGCGTTCGTACTCCTCCATATAACTTTGTAATGTTGTATATATGTAGAAACTCTAAAATATTTTTTTGGCCACACTTTATTCAAAAGGAATGTTGTATGCGAAATAAACATGAAGAGAGGGCCTTTTAGATCAATGGGGTACGTGATGTAACATGTGTGAATGTGTAGTTGATGCATTTGGTGGGGCCTAGAGAGGTATGTGTGTATTACGTATTCGAGAGAGGCATGGATAGAGGGGCCGACGGGGGGGCATGGGAGAGATAGCACGAGAAATGAGAGTGGTCTAGAGAGAGAGACGAATATGACGTCACGACAAGAGATTCCATTCCGTTGAGTGTGTATATGCAAGGGGGGAGGAATAGAGGCACCAGGAGAAATTTTCTATGTGTGTGGTGTTTGTGTTGGTATTTGTGGGTGTGAGAATATAATGAGACGTGGGGGCAGAGGGTGTGTCACCGCGTGAGGTCCGGTGGGTCGAGGTGAGGCCCTTCGTTCTGTTCCGTCCTGCGCCACATTGGTTGGCCTGTGACGCATTTAGGAAGACCCATGGATGACTAGTCGTACAAGACAAAGATAGCAGAATTGTGAAGGACTCTGTGTCCACTGACAAAGCCGGCTAGGATTTGTAACCCTATGTTCTCGGACTAAGGTAACCCCTTTATCTCTGATATTACTATTCATCCAACCTAACTTTAAGGGGCATCCTACAGAATGCTCTGCTAGAATCATACTCGTCGATTAGGAAGAGAGGTGTGAGACAATGCGTGAGAGACAGGCGTAAAGATAATGTGCGTACATGAGACACGTAGGCAGGTCCATGTATATAGAAAGGGTCGATGAGGATTGTGCGTGTGTATGTTTGCGAGAGGAAGAGTGCTTGTGATAAAGGTTAGTGAAAACAGTTGTAAATGGTTACGAGAGGGAGGGAGGGTTATATCTAGAGCATGTGTGCGAGAAAGACACCTCGGGAGAGAGTGTGTGAGCATGTGTGAGAGACCACCGATGGAGAGTGAAACTACACGTAAAAGACTGCTCTACACATTGATTAAAGATATAAATTGTATCCAAATATTAGGATGGGATCATGATATTTGCAATTCGCGTAAGGAGCGGTCATTGATCCATCAGACATCTAGATTCTATCGAATTTGAGCATGTCTATGTTATTATTCGACACAATTGATCCACATAGTTAGTATTTTGAACTCCAGACAATGCATCGCTTTAGCAATCGAATATAAACGTGAGTATAGTTCATGTTGTGTGTGTAAAGCACATTATACATACGAAAGTTACACAATGGACATTATAAATAGCTACTACCTATGAACTAGCATACATTTGAATTCAACTTAAGGTGGTTTAAAAAATCGAATTCAACATGAAGTCCATTCAATTATTTGAATTTGATATCATGGCATTTGTAAACCATACCTAAATTATGGGGGCACCAATCTTTGCTCTGATTTTGTACATAATAGCATATGTAGTCGTGTACAAAATAGATTCAAATTTAGCTCCTCCATTCCAAAATAATCGTAGTTATAGGATTTTCAAGTGTCAAAATTTCAAAAAGAAGCGGATAATTTAATGAGGTTTTCAAACATACAAGGTCAAATATAACGTTGTATATTTAGGTCAATCCTCATAGTTCAAGAGTACTCTAAACGTGAATGCTTGTGTTTCAAAATTTCGAACGAAGCGCCAAAAGAGCCTCTACTCGCCCGAAACCGCGTGAGACCAATGTTTGGTAGTACAAGGAAATTACTTTTCTAATAACTCCGATCCGTGAAACCTACCGGTCCGACGTCCAAAGGTCTAAACCGGGGTAGGTTTGTAGCTTCATCTAGACGCCAGCAACCGCATCCGAAAAACATTCATACACAATGGCGCCTAAGCACACATGCGAGCGGCCGAAATCGCTCCCGCCCACTATTTGGGACACCTCGGATTACCATCCTACCCCCGACCCGCAGTAGGTCCCAAATTTAAGAGGGGGGCAAAGTTTGTACTTTCCCCAAATTTCAAACAAGCGCATCCCATCTTATGTTCAAAAAAGCCAAAAACAAGTGCGTCCCAGACCGAAACATGGTCCCCCCCCACCCGTCCGATTCCCCATTCGTACTCCCTGGGCGCCAAAACTACCTCTCCACCAGCCGCGAAACCCCGACGTCCTTCGTCCGCCACCCCATCCCACCCATCAACCGCCGCCCTCCTCCATCACGCCGGAGCCGATACCCTGACGTCGTCGTCCACCGCAACCTCAACTGCAACGCCCTCCACGGCTAGTAGTTGAAGCCAAGGCCGAGCCATCCGTACCCGAGCCAGTTCAACCAAGCCGTCCTGCGCCTCACCGCTGCCGCTCCAACTTCGCCACCCTCCACCGCACCAGAGTTGTTCCTGCTACGCCATCCTTCGCCGCCCCAGATCTGCTTCCCCTCTGCCGACATATGACCACGGCAACACAGTCAACAATTTGGCCATGGGTTCGTCCAAGCATGCACCCTCCAGAACATCGGTTCCCCGGTAAAAACAAGAAGATCGGCGCGACATGTGGGGGTGACCGCACCGGCAACCGAAAAAGGTACTCCTCTTCCCTTATTCGTGCAAATCTTACGTCTCTGCTTGCACGGTATTCATCCCACAGAAGACACTAGTTGACCGCTTCTTCTTGATACTAGATGTTCCTAGTAACTCGCGATGCACAAGGTTTCTCCTCATATACTATTTCACCTTAGCTAGAGGTCCGTCGCCCCCCTGAATTTCAATTTCTGGCCACTTGATTCCCAATTAACGGAAGCATTCCCCGGCGTAACAGGCGCTAGTACACCTATTACGCCGGGGAAGCAGCGCCTTGGTGTTTATCATAGGGGCGTGTGCGGCCTAGAGCTACTGGCGCCCGATCTGGAGGTCGGCCAGGATTAAAGGGATGGCCTGGGGGCGCTGCCAAGCACGGCGGTGGTGTGAGGTCGATGGGAGGGCGGGGCGGCGGAGGCCAGGGTCTGGGCCGGTGGTCGCTGGCGGTTCGAGAAAGATCGTCAACAGTGACTGGCGGGAGGTAGACAAAGGCCATTTGCCCGCTCCTTTTTGCCCGTTCCTTATAGATCGTATGGTTCATTAAAAAATCGACTGACCTATTTATTTTCAGTCGACTGTTATCTTAGATATGACCACATGTGGTGGTGTGCTGGAGGAGTACCTGCATTTCCTGTGCTCATATATTACAAAATCATACGGAGTAGAATCTAATTTTGTTTGCCATGCAATGTTGTAGAGCTATCATATGTCTCCTGTCATTTATTTTTCAGCCACCTGCTATCTGCTACTTTACAGTGCACTAGTTCTGCACACACTTCACCCTTACTCTCACTATTGTGTTTTTATGCAAGGGTATTTCAGACTCTGCTGCCATGAGAGAAGCCAAAAAGAAAAGAGAGAAGTCGCTCCAGCTTGTTGTGCGGCTAGGCAAGACACGTTTCAACGCTTTAAAGGGTGCAGTGTCAGCAGATGGAGACGGGAACGTAGCTCTGGAGTTGATGACCTCGCTCGCAATGAACCACCATCCCAGGTGCTTGCTTTAACTTCGCGGTGTCATATGTGGTTGCATGTTCCATATGGTGTCTAGCTTGTATTCCAAAGGCCGAAGTCGGTAAGATAAGGAAAGATATTTTTTTACATGAACCACCATCCCGTGAGCACCAGAAGACAAATAGCTAGTCAGGGCACTGGCCGAGCCAGTGACAAGCCCAACAAAGATAGGCATCACCTGGAAGCCAACTAAAAAGCTGCGATGGTGGCGAAGCAGCCCGCCTCCCACCAGGCTCTCAGGTCCTAGATGATCATGCTCACCACTCCAGCCGGATGTCTAGCTTGTATTGCTTCCAATTTGGTTAAATTGCATCTGCTTAGCTTACACATTATACCTTTGAATATGACATGCCTTTCTGTTTTTGGTACATACTAGTACATCTGTGTATTAACCATGTTCTTACATCAAACTAATGTTCTTGTGTATCCCTCATCAATCACTTATGACGAGGCAGGCAGGCAAGGGGACTACTCCTCATTTAAAGAATGCAGCGTCAGCCTCCCGACATGATTCTCAAGAAACAGAAATGCTAGATGAAGATAGTGAACGTAGCTCTGTAGTTGATTACAGCATTTCCCCTACACTAGCATCGCAGGTGCTTGCTCTAACTTGGCAGCGTGATATGTGGTTGCATGTTGCATATGGTGTCTAGATTGTAATTCTTCCAATCTGGTTAAACTGCATGTGCTAGTCTGCTTAGCTTATACATTATACCTGTTAATGTGACATGCCTTCCTGTATTTAGTACATAGTACATCTGTCTATTAAGCATGTCCTTACATAAAACTATTGTTTTTTTGTATCCCGCATCAATCAACATGACGAGACACCTTTAGTATATGCAGTGCGATATTAGTTGCATCTTTCATATGATTTATAGCATGCGCTGCTTCTAATTTGTTGAAATTCCATTTATGATGGGACGCTTTTAACTTGGCAGAGTCATATTGGTTGCATCTTTCATGTGGTGTCTAGCTTGCATTGCTTCTTATTTGCTGGAATGGTTTCTGCTTAGTTTACACAAACAGTTGTGAACATGCCATGCCGTCCTGTTTTTCGTACATATTCCATCCTGGTATCATGTGTTTGCCTTACATCAAAGTAGTGATTGTCAGTATCATGCATGAATGAGTTCTGAAGAGAGAATTTTATTGCTTTTTCTTGTCGGTTTTACTTGACAATTCAAAATCAATAAAGCGGAAGGAAGTTAGCAAGGCAGCGGATAAAGGTGCTCCTTCCGAACGGAGGGCCTCTACAGTTTCTACTCCTCCACACCCCCAAGATGATTTCCAAGACAACACATGCATAGACACTCAACAAAGCTGTGTTTATGATGAGCACGTCTCCCCTAGTGCAGCATCACCGGTGCTCCCTCTAACTTGGCACTGTTATATGTGGTTGCATGTTATGTGTGATGTCTAGCTTGTATTGCTTCTAATTTTGTTGAATTCCATCTGCTTACTTTACACATTATACTTGAATAAGACACGTGTTCCTGTTTCTAGAACATACAATATCTGTCTATCACACCATGTTCTTACATCAAATTACTACTGTTGTGTAACCTGCAACAATCACTTATCATAAGACACGTTTGACTTCGGAGTGTGATATAGGTTACATCTCACATTCTTTTCTAGCTTGTACTACTAATTTGTTGAAATGGCACTTATGACGAGACAGTTTTAACTTGGTAGAGTGATATTCGTTGCATCTTTCATATGGTGTCTAGCTTTCATTGCTTCTAATTTGTTGAAATGCCTTCTCCTTAGTTTACACATCATAAGCTGTGAATATGCAATGCTGTGAATATGCAATGGCACTAATGACGAGAGACCTCTAACATGGTAGTGTGATGTTGTTTGCATCTTGCATATGATTTATTTCTTGTACTGCTTCACATTTGTTTAAACGCCATTTATGATGAGACACTGTTAACTTGGCAGAGCGATATTTGTAGCATCTTTCATATGGTGTCTACCTTCCATTGCATTGCTTCTAATTTGGTGAAATGTCTTCTTCTTAGTTTACACATCATAGTTCTGGTTATCTCTTCCGTCCTGTTTTTCATACATATTACATCCTCCTATCATGTGGTTGTCTAACATCAAAGTTCAGTTCGTCTGCATCACGCATCAATTTGTTCTGAAGAACTAAATTGTTATTCGTTTTTCTTGTCGGCTTGACTTAACATGGCACAGAGAAAGAGGAAGAAACACAGAATGGCAGGGAATGAGAAGCGGATGAATCCTGCAGATTCTGCTGGTACTGATGGTGCAATAGAAGGTCAAAGTCCAGCAGAAAATTCTACAAACACGGCATCCCATGCTACACGAGTTGCAAAAAAAGCCAAACAGAAACAAATAGCTGCCACCAAACAAGCAGAGACAGCCCTAGTTCTTGCAACACCTACCACAGTACTACCAGCTGCACGACGTACTCGTGCGTCAACTGAGCTAGCAGCACGTTCCCAAGCTCCCTTGCCACCTGACACTACTTCCCAAGCACTCTTGACACAAGACGAGTTGGCAATATCAGATGAACCTTGTGAGCTTCAACAGCAAGAAGGTAGTTGCTGGAGTCAAGTTACAGTTGCATGCTTCTTTATATGTAGTCTCACAGTTTGATGTACACTAACACTTCCTATGTTTGTTGTTGGACTAGCACCTAGGCGCAAGAGGAAACAAACATCAGGGATAATGCTCGATAGGTTAACTAAATCTAGAGGAGGAAGAATGGAGATCCGTTTTGAGGCAGGTTTAAAAAGGCCACGTGATGCTACAGAGTCAGCCAAGTTAGTATCAGAGGCAGCGGTTGCCGTTAGGTGTCATGTACGTATCCTCCCAAACATGGATTCAGTACAGGAATGACAAAGACGAAACCCAGTTCAACACCTTCCTCGACTATTTATCTGTAAGTATGGTTATGTATGGAAACTAGTAATATCGTCTTGCTCTGTCCAATACTTTTCTAGGTTGCTGATAATGAGACTCCCATAATTTTCAATAGATGAGGTTCAAGTTGGATAGCCAAGATGATGCAACCAGACAAGCTTGCACCCATGTTTTCAAGTCTGCTCTGCGACAGTATCGGTATAACTTGAGGAAAACTCACTTTGAAGGCAAGGCTAACAGTGAACTTGCCCAAACATCTGCAGTGGAAAATATATCTGATGAAGACTGGAGAGACCTTGTTAAACACTGGTCTGATCCGAAGTATCAGGTACATTATGTATATGTCATCAGATCACATGTTGAAGTCCTATTTACGCATGTGCCATACAAATCTATCTTCTTGTAGGTGAACTGTTCAAAGAACAAGGCCAACCGTACGAAAGTGAAATTCCAACAGACGACAGGATCTCGTAGCTATATTGCACACTGCGAGGCTCTTGTAATTAGCTGTTGTTTCACTCTTTTCGCTGTACCATATTATCAGATCTATATTGACTTGTTCGAAATGCAGAGGAAAGCCCGCAAGGACCAAAAAGTACCTGAACCAAATGCTGTGGAAATCTTCAAGGACTGTCACACCAGCAAGAAGAAGGGCATGACTACACCAGTCAAAGCCGCTGTTGTAAGTCCTTAATCCTCATGCCTTTTAACTACTACTTACTCTGACTTGTGCCTTGAACTGCATGGTTTGCAGCCAATGTCTATTACTCTTTTCAATTTTATACACAATTGTCTTAGCGTATCATTGCACCTTACAAGGTTTAAAAGAGAGGAGTGATGTTCCTTTGATCTTGACCCGTAATCTAGTTCCGTGCTGGACTTGCCCACACAACGTTACAATTGCCTGTTTGTCTGTTCTCAGTTGTTTTGTGATATGAATGATGTCATACTATGCTTACCGTATTATAAACTTCGTCTCTTTATCCTTAGCCCTCAATACAATGTGAAGAAATAGACAATACATTAGCGATGGTACATGGTCATATGTTTGGAACCTGGTTTTATTATGTACTTTGCAATAAAATACAACTAATATTTTACATGGGTTCACCAGAATAAGTTCTGTATATAGACCAAAGCTATTTTGTTTGGTTTTGCTGCCTCCTTAATATCTTCTGTTCTGGTACTACTAATGTAAAACCTCAACTTTTCAGCGAGCTATGGAAAAAATGGTGGAACCGCCACCTTCTGAAGGTGGCGAGGCAACTATAACCGCAATGTCAGCTCTTGCTGCAGTGGGTCAGTACCTGTCCACTAACAGTGCCAAAAGCACGTTCCTGCGTAATACTGGGTTGGTTGTTAAGGCAATATCGTCCAAACTGCCTCATGATCAAGATATGCAAGCTCAAAGCAATGTTGTATCTGCGCTCCAGACACAAGTCCATTCCCTAACAGAGACCCTTTGTGAAACAAGGAGAAACATTGCTCAATGTCGTCAAGATATGCATGGTTTTGAAACCAGACTATCAGACATTTGCTATGTTGTTCAGGAGCCTAGGGGAAATGAAGGCGAGGGTTATGGTGCTCCATCGGACAATACAGCATGAAAACGTAACAGTCAGGTCAAATGAACTGAGCTTCTGAACTTCTGGTGGTGCATTTATCTGCTAGACTGTTAAGTTTTATGCCAACCTTCCTTTTGTTATATAGTTGTAATTTGTTTTGGTGCGATACAAAATGTATTCTTAACGTGCAGCCACCGCCTGAAGAAAACAACAAGCCATTTTTGTATAGTGTAGGGTGTTCCCTATATTTGCACTGGTGGCGATCTTTGATGCCAAGTGGATGTAATCTGTGCAATCGCCTTAATAGCCTAGCATTAGTTTCGGCCTTGTTTATTTCCTAGTCTTCTTTTTCCCTGGCTTGCTAGTGGCCGCAACTACCATGGGCCATATACGGGCCGTAGGATCCATGGGTCACCTACGGGCCATTAATAAATGGGCCTGTAATCGGTGGGCCTCGGGCCGTCGGATAAATGTGTCTACATGGGCCATAATCGGGCGTAATTGGTATCAGCCCAGCACGGTAACAGGTCGTTAACAGGCCGTAGGACAGCAAAGGCTTAATTCTGTCACAGGCATAACAGGTCGTTAATGGGCCAGAATATAGGACGGGCTGGAAACGGGGCAACGGGTTAACAGGTCAGAAACGGGCCGACTCTTGCCATGGGCCGATTTTGGCCCATTAGGGTAACAGGCCAGTAACGGGCCGACTCTTGCCATGGGCCGAATTTGGCCCATTAGTGGAACAGGCCAATAACGGGCCGGAAGTAATCGAGGGCCGAAAAGGAGCCCAAGAACGTATGGGCCGTCAATAGGCCGAAAGCTAACACGGGCTGGAAACGGCCCATGTAAATCACGGGCCGTTAACGGGTATAAAGAAAATTACTGTTCATTATGGGCTAGAGTCACCGTGGGCCTGTAAAGGGCCGAAAGATACGAAGGCCTCATATGGGCCGAAAGACGTCGTGGGCCATACATGGGCCGAAAGTGAAATGGGCTGGTGTTATATTCGACGGCCCACATGACGTTGTTGGGCCGATTTCCTTTAGGGCCTAACGGGCCGTGAGTTAACGGGCCGTAAAATGGGCTATTTGCGAAGAGACCGTTAACAGGCTTTTCATGGGCCAGCCCGTTAACTTTTGACCAAGTCAAATGGGCCGGCTTAGTAAGCTAAATGGGCCACTGTTGGGCCGTGCCACGTGTCGACATATCATAGGTGCCTATCTGACCCAGTGACGAGCTGACACGTGTTTCGTCCGGCCAATAAGAATTTTACACGTGGAAATTTCCCATTGGTCGAGGCTGTTAACGGGTTATCGGATCCAAAACTCGACCCGATAGCTTAACGGCATTCCGTTACGGTGGATGCCACATGTCGGTCACCCTTGACGAAAACACTTCTGTGACGCGCGATTTATCATCATGGAAGTGGACACTTCCGTGATGATAATTCTGGTAATGTCCTGGAACACTTCTACGACAGCACAGGTATGACTATCTTGATTCTGTCATAAATTTTTCATGGATGTACATGCATGACAAAAAAGCGACCTATTGTGACAAACACGTATCATCACGAAAGTGTATTTTTTTGTAGTGGATGACAACTTACTTGATGGATCTTACTCAATCCATAGGTAGATATGGTGGACTCTTATGGCAAGACTGGTTTAAGGGTATTTGGAAGCACAAGTAGTATCTCTACTTGGTGCAATGAATGTGGCTAGCATGAGGGGGAAAAGCAAGCTCATCATGTTGGAAGATCCAAGACAATATAATTCATCTCAGATGTAAGAAAACATAACCCATTACATTGTCTTCCTTGTCCAATGTCAACTCTTTAGCATGTCATATTTTAATGAGTGCTCACAATCATAAAAGATGTCCAAGATAGTATATTTATATGTGAAGACCTCTCTTTCTTTATTACTTCCTATTAATTGCAACGATGACCAAAACTGTGTTTGCCAACCCTCAACACCTTCTATTCATCATACTCTTTCTATGTGAGCTCATTACTCTCCATAAGACTCACATGATCTCTTTGTTTCTTTTTATTTCTTTCTCTTTTCTTTTATTCACTTAGGATCATGGCAAAATAATCAAGCCCTTGACTCAACACTAATCTTTATTATATAGCTCACGGACTCGATTACATAGAAGGATAATAAAGCAAAACTCACAACTAGATCACACTAATAACTTTTATTCTACTAGATCAAGATATTACCAAAAGGATCGAACTAATAAAACGGTAAAGATAAAAGTGATGATGATACGATACCGGGGCACTCCCCCAAGCTTGGCAGTTGCCAAGTGGAGTGCCCATACCCATGTGATTATGGCTCCTTTGTTGGTGAACAAGGTGGGGATGTTGATGATGGATAGTCGCACATTGAGCGTAGGAGGTCTTCTAACTTGCGGATAATGCCCTTGAGTGCGATGATATGCTCCTTCAACAATATTTTCACGTGTGAGATACTTATTTTGTATACGAGCTAACTCAATCATCTTGAAAGCTTCGATTTCTGTTGGGGTAAGAAGATTGTGATCCAGTTGAAGGGTGTCTTCTGTTGCCGGAACTTGGTCCTCCATGGCCTTCTTGATCCCTTCATCCTTATTGATCTTCATGGGTTCTTCTCTCTTCAGCTCTATCTTCATTAGCCAAGCATCGTTGCCCTCATGGTTGGAGGAGGAGGGAGATGACATAGTGCCTGGCCTTGACAACCCTGATAGAAAATAGCTCGAAACAAAGACAGGAGATTTTTGCATGATACGGGAGTCAAAACCCCTGGGAGATTATATAATGAATTTTTACCAACCAAAATACGTGTCGTGTACGAAAACGGAGTCCGAAGAGCAGACGAGGTGCCCACGAGGTAGGGGGCCCGCCCTGTAGGGTAGGGCGTGCCCTCCACCCTCGTGGAGCCCTCGTGTCCTTCCCGGACTGCTGCTTATTTTTCTATTTTTCTAAATATTCCAAAACGGAGAAATATTGCCTTAAAAACTGTTATGGAGTCGTTTTACTTACCGTACCACATACCTATTCCTTTTTGGAGTCTGAAACATTCCAGAAAGTGTCCCTTATGTATTCCTCCAGTGTTACGGTTTCAATAACATTGGTTTCAATATTTACGGGATTACCTGAGATATAGTGTTTGATTCTTTGACCGTTCACCACCTTCGGATTTGTGCCTTCGAAGTTGTTGATTTTTATGGCACCGGAACGGTAGACCTCCTCGATAAGGACCTTCCCATTTAGAGAGAAGTTTTCCTACAAAAAATCTTAAACGAGAGTTGTATAGAAATACATAATCACCTACATTAAACTCACGCTTTTGTATCCTTTTGTCATGCCATCTTTTAACTTTTTCTTTAAACAACTTGGCATTTTCGTAGGCTTGGGTTCTCCATTCATCAAGTGAGCTAATATCAAATAACCTCTTCTCACCGGCAAGTTTAAAATCAAAATTAAGTTCTTTAATAGCCCAATAAGCCTTGTGTTCTAGTTCGAGAGGTAAGTGACATGCTTTTCCATAGACCATTTTATACGGAGACATACCCATAGGATTTTTATATGCAGTTCTATAGGCCCATAATGCATCATCAAGTTTCTTGGACCAATTCTTTCTAGACCTATTAACAGTCTTTTGCAAAATTAATTTGAGTTCTCTATTACTCAATTCTACTTGACCACTAGACTGAGGGTGATATGGAGATGCGATTCTATGATTAACATCATATTTAGCAAGCATTTTACGGAAAGCACCACGAATAAAATGTGAACCACCATCAGTCATTAAATATCTAGGGACTCCAAATCTTGGAAAAATAACTTCTTTAAGCATTTTAATAGAAGTGTTATGATCAGCACTACTAGTTGGAATAGCTTCTACCCACTTAGTAACGTAATCAACAGCAACTAAAATATGTGTATAACCATTAGAGGAAGGAAAATGTCCCATATAGTCAAAGCCCCAAACATCAAATGGTTCAATAACAAGTGAATAATTCATAGGCATTTCTTGACGTCTACTAATATTACCAATTCTTTGACATTCATCACAAGATAAGACAAACTTACGGGCATCCTTGAAGAGAGTAGGCCAATAAAAACCAGATTGCAGTACCTTATGTGCAGTTCTATCTCCAGCATGGTGTCCTCCATAAGCTTCGGAGTGACACTTGCGTAGGATCTGTTCCTGTTCATGCTCAGGTACACAACGTCTAATAACACCATCTACTCCTTCTTTATAAAGATGTGGGTCATCCCAAAAGTAATGCCTCAAATCATAGAAGAACCTTTTCTTTTGCTGGTATGTGAAACTAGGTGGTATAAACTTAGCAACAATGTAATTAGCATAATCAGCATACCATGGAGCAGTATGAGAAGCATTTATGACATTTAATTGCTCATCAGGAAAGCTATCATCAATAGGTAGTGGGTCATCAAGCACATTTTCTAACCTAGACAAGTTGTCTGCAACGGGGTTCTCAGCTCCTTTTCTATCAACAATATGCAAATCAAATTCTTGTAGCAAGAGAACCCATCTAATAAGTCTAGGTTTAGCATCTTTCTTTTCCATAAGATATTTAATAGCAGCATGATCAGTGTGAATAGTTACTTTAGAATCAACAATATAAGTTCTAAATTTATCACAAGCAAATACAACTGCTAAGAATTCTTTTTCAGTAGTAGCATAATTTCTTTGAGCATTGTCTAGAGTTTTACTAGCATATTGAATAACATTTAGTTTCTTATCAACTCTTTGTCCTAGAACAACACCTACAACATAATCACTAGCATCACACATAATTTCAAAGGGTAAATTCCAATCAGGTGGCTGAACAATAGGTGCAGAGATCAATGCTTTCTTAAGTATTTCAAATGCTTCTACACAATCATCATCAAAGACAAATGGTATATCTTTTTGTAATAAATTAGTCAAAGGCCGAGAAATTTTTGAGAAGTCCTTAATGAACCTTCTATAAAAACCGGCATGACCAAGGAAAATTCTTATACCTTTGATGTCCTTGGGACATGGCATCTTTTCAATAGCATCAACCTTGGCTTTATCAACTTCAATAGCTCTTTCAGAAACTTTATGACCCAAGACAATACCTTCATTCACCATAAAGTGGCACTTTTCCCAATTCAAGACAAGATTAGTTTCTTCGCATCTCTACAAAACTCGATCAAGGTTGCTCAAGCAATCATCAAAAGAAGATCCATAGACGGAAAAGTCGTCCATGAAAACCTCACAAAAGTCATAGAATATAGCCATCATGCATCTTTGAAAGGTAGCAAGTTCATTACATAAACCAAAAGGCATACATCTATAAGCAAAAGTACCAAAAGGGCATGTAAAAGTAGTCTTTGATTGATCTTTGGCTGACACATGTATTTGAGAGAAACCAGAATAACCATCTAGAAAGCAAAAATGTGTATGTTTGGACAATCTTTCTAGCATTTGATCAATAAAAGGTAAGGGGTAATGATCTTTTTTAGTAGCCTTATTTAATTTGCGGAAATCAATTACCATCCTATAACCTGTAATAATTCTTTGAGGAATCAATTCATCTTTATCATTAGGAACAACAGTAATACCTCCCTTCTTAGGGACACAATGGACAGGGCTTACCCATTGACTATTAGAAACGGGATAAATTATACCTGCCTCAAGGAGCTTTAGTATCTCCTTTCTTACCACTTCTTTCATTTTAGGATTTAGCCGGCGTTGATGATCACGAACTGGTTTAGCATCTTCTTCCAAATTAATTTTATGTTGACATAGAGTGGGACTAATGCCCTTAAGATCATCAAGAGTATACCTAATAGCAGCGCGGTGCTTCTTCAAAGTTTTCAATAATCTCTCTTCCTCATGCTTTGAAAGGTTAGCACTAATAATAACAGGATATATCTTTTTCTCATCAAGATAAGCATATTTAAGAGTATCAGGTAACGGTTTACGCTCAAACACGGGATCACCCTTGGGTGGAGGAGGATCCCCTAGGATTTCAACAGGTAAATTGTTTTTCAGAATAGGTTCCTGTTTAAAGAATACTTCATCTAATTCCCTTCTTTCATTCATAAACATGTCATTTTCATGGTCTAGCAAGTATTGTCCTAAAGGATCACTAGGAGGTATGGCAATAGAAGCAAGGTCAATAATTTCATCCTTACTAGGTAATTCTTCTTCACGGTGTTGTCTACTAAATTTAGAAAAATTAAATTCATGAGTCATATCATCTAAGCCGGTAGTAACAACATCTCTTTTGCAATCTATGGTAGCATTAACAATATTTAAGAAGGGTCTACCAAATATAATGGGACAAAAGCTATCTTGTGGGGAACCAAGAACAAGAAAATCAGCAGGATATTTAGTTTTCCCACACAAGACTTCAACATCTCTAACAATTCCCATTGGTGAAATAGTATCTCTGATGGCAAGTTTAATTGTGACATCAATATCTTCCATCTCAGCAGGTGCAATATCATGCATAACTTCTTTGTATAAGGAATAAGGTATTGCACTAGCACTAGCACCCATATCACATAAGCCATGATAACAATGATCTCCTATTTTAACAGAAATAACAGGCATGCCTACCACAGGTCTAGGTTTATCTTTATCACGGGGTTTAGCAATTCTAGCAGTTTCATCACAGAAATAAATAACATGCCCATCAATATTATCCGACAAGAGATCTTTAATGATAGCAATATTAGGTTCAACTTTAACTTGCTCGGGAGGTATATATTTTTTAATATTGCTTTTACGAACCACAGTTGAAGCTTTAGCATGATCCTTTATCCTAACAGGGAAAGGTGGTTTCTCAACATAAGAAGTAGGAACAATAGGATCATTATAAGTGATAGTCTTTTCTTCAACTTTAATAGGTGCAGCTACTTTTACTTCTATGGGAGGATGATATTTAAACCACTTCTCCTTGGGGAGATCAACATAGGCAGCAAAAGATTCACAGAAAGAAGCTACTATCTCAGAGTCAAGTCCATATTTAGTGCTAAATTTACGAAAAATATCGGTATCCATAAAAGATTTAACACAATCAAAACTAGGTGTCATACCTGACTCCTTACCATTGTCGAGCTCCCAATCTTCAGAGTTGCGTTTAATTCTTTCCAATAAATCCCATTTGAATTCAATAGTCTTCATCATAAAAGAGCCAGCACAAGAAGTATCAAGCATGGTGCGATTGTTACTAGAAAGCCGAGCATAAAAATTCTGAATAATCATTTCTCTTGAGAGCTCATGATTGGGGCATGAATATAACATTGATTTAAGCCTCCCCCAAGCTTGAGTGATGCTTTCTCCTTCACGAGGCCAAAAATTATATATGTAATTGCAATTACGATGAACAAGGTGCATAGGATAAAACTTCTGATGAAATTCCAATTTCAATCGTTTGTAATTCCAAGACCTCATATCATCACATAGCCTATACCATGTCTATGCATCTCCCCTCAAAGATAAAGGGAAGACCTTCTTCTTAACAACATCTCCGGGTACACCTACAAGCTTAAATAATCCACAAACTTCATCCACATATATCAGATGTTCATCAGGATGTTTTGTTCCATCTCCTAAAAAAGGATTAGCTAGAAGTTTTTCTATCATACTCGAAGGAACTTCAAAGCAAGCATTTTCATTTCATTTTCAGTAGGTTCAGTAGGTTGAGGAGCAACTCTTTGCTCTACTGGTCGGGGTGAAGATACCCCGAACAAGCCCCTCAGAGGATTACTTTCCATGGTGACAAGTAACAGTAAATTTCAGCACACTATATAAATTTTTCCTTACCAAATTCCACCTACCAAAGGTGCTTCACTCCCCGGCAACGGCACCAGAAAAGAGTCTTGATGACCCACAAGTATAGGGGATCTATCATAGTACTTTCGATAAGTAAGAGTGTCGAACCCAACAAGGAGCAGAAGGAAATGATAAGCGGTTTCCAGCAAGGTATTCTCTGCAAGTACTGAAATAAGTGGTAACAGATAGTTTTGTGATAAGATAATTTGTAACGAGCAACAAGTAACAAAAGTAAATAAGGTGCAACAAGGTGGCCCAATCCTTTTTGTGGCAAAGGACAAGCTTGGACAAACTCTTATATGATGTAAAGCGCTCCCGAGGACACATGGGAATATCGTCAAGCTAGTTTTCATCACGTTCATATGATTCGCGTTCGGTACTTTGATAATTTGCTATGTGGGTGGACCGGTGCTTGGGTGCTGCCCTTACTTGGAAAAGCATCCCACTTATGATTAACCTCTATTGCAAGCATCCACAACTACAACAAAAGTATTAAGGTAAACCTAACCATAGCATGAAACATATGGATCCAAATCATCCCCTTACGAAGCAACACATAAACTAGGGTTTAAGCTTCTGTCACTCTAGCAACCCATCATCTACTTATTACTTCCCAATGCCTTCCTCTAGGCCCAAATAATGGTGAAGTTTCATGTAGTCGACGTTCACATAACACCACTAAAGGAGAGACAACATACATCTCATCAAAATATCGAGCGAATACCAAATTCACATGACTACTAATAGCAAGACTTCTCCCATGTCCTCAAGAACAAAAGTAACTGCTCACAAAGCATAAACATGTTCATAATTAGAGGGGTATTAATATGCATATAGGATCTGAACATATGATCTTCCACCAATTGAACCAACTAGCATCAACTACAAGGAGTAATTAACACTACTAGCAACCTACTAGCACCAATCCCGGACTAGGAGACAAGAATTGGATACAAGAGATGAAATAGGGTTTTGAGATGAGATGGTGCTGATGAAGATGTTGATGGAGATTGCCCTCTCCCGATGAGAGGAGCGTTGGTGATGACGATGGCGATGATTTCCCCCTCCGGGAGGGAAGTTTCCCCGGCAGAACAGCTCCACCAGAGCCCTAGATTGGTTCCGCCAAGGTTCCGCCTCATGGCAGCGGAGTTTCATCCGAGAAGATGGCTTATCATTTTTTTCCATTGAAAGACTCCATATAGCAGAAGATGGCCACCGGAGGGCCACCAAGGAGCCCACGAGGTAGGGGGGTGCGCCCAGGGGGGTAGGGCGCGCCCCCACCCTTGTGGGCTGGGTATGCCCCCCTGGAGAAGTTCTTACTCTCAGTATTTTTTATATTTCTGGAAAACATCTTCCATGAAGTTTCAGGACTTTTGGAGTTGTGCAGAATAGGTCTCTAATATTTGCTCCTTTTCCATCCCAGAATCCCAGCTGCCAGCATTCTCCCTCTTTATGTAAACCTTGGAAAATAAGAGAGAATAAGCATAAGTATTGTGACATAATGTGTAATAACAGCCCATAATGCAATAAATATCAATATAAAAGCATCATGCAAAATGGACGTATCATTGGCCGCCTTCTGGCTATAAATGAGGAGTGGGGCAGAGCCCCCATTGCTCATCTCTTCCCATCCCGCTTGCTTCCTCTTCTTCCTCTTTGCTTTGTCGTCTTGCGGCGACACCCATGGCCCCGACAAAGAGATTCACAGCCGCGGAGAAGGGGAAGGCGCGCCAGGAGGGGCCCGAATCTCCACCGCCCAAGAGGGGTCGTGGCCGCCCCCGCAAGCATGTTGTGACCCCTGTCGTGGCCGCTCGGGGGCGCGGGCGAACTTCTTCGGGGTTTGACGCAGTTCCTGGCGCCCGCGGCGGCGTCTCCTCGCGCGGAGGGAGCCGCCTGAGATGCGGCAGTCCCGTCCATGAAGGGAGGCGCGCAATGGTCGCCCGACCTCCTCGGTCGCGCTTCCACTCGGCGGAGGTGCTGTCGGAGTTCGTCGCCTGGTCGGAGAACCCGGCCAGCACCTGGCTACAGCTTCCGCGCTCCTTTGCTGGTGAGCTGCCGGCCGCGGGTCCTGGCGGCCTCTGGCTGCAGGCCGACGGCTGCTGCAACAAGGCTTCGTGGGTCATGGTGGAGGTCTCCGTTGCGGGCAACGTAGCCCTGGCCCGCGGCTGGCAGGCGTTTGCCCGCGCGTGCGGCCTGAGCAGGTGGTGCACCCTCCACTTCAAGTATGATGGTGCACTCCCCTCCACGTGCGTCTTCCCCCGCTCCGGTTCGTTCGGTCCGAGGTCTCGACGTCGTCCTCCGCTTTGGTGCTCTCGCTGCAAAGCCACTGTCTTCATTCCCAACATGGTCAGCAAAACAAGAGGAATCGGGAGACGACTGTTCGTCGAGAGGCTGACAGTCTCGGGCCCACCAGGTCCATGGCCTAGGTTTTGTTGTTTAACATGTGTAGCCCATGACATGTTTAACTTTTTTTGGATCCAGCAGGTATCAAGCGGCCTCTGGGCCTCCCATCCTAGCTTGGCTATAACATCAGGAGCCCAAGTTATGTTTGTTTTTTCAAGATGACGCACGGCTCAGTTCTAGTTTTCCATAAGAATGCAAAAGCTAAACCTATGTTTTCCCTTCTATAATAGTATACATATTTATATCTTATTTTATTACATATATATAATAGAAACAACATAAGATTCTATTAAACATGTTGTTCGTCCAACCATTGTATAGACCTTCCCACTTCCTTAATTTTTGTTCTCGTTAATCCTATATCTGAATTTTCTCCTACTTTCTTTTTCGATGTAATCTGAGTTTTTCTCCCAGTACTTTTACCTAGAACCAACTCAATTGTCCCATTTCTAGCCTAAATAATAATAATACCCCACATCCTATTAACTCATAAAATTAAAATGATATTTTATTTTGTAAATCGAAAGTTCTTACAAAATAATAATTATTATTGTTCATATATAACTTGGCAAGTTAACTCCCGGTGATTGCGTACATAAGTTTGTAAAGATTTTACTGACCATTGTAGTAATAGACGTGTAATCATGTGTTTATGTTTTTATAACATTTCTCTGTCCAGCCCAACATCATATTTTCACCCAGCCCAGCAGTTCCATGGATTTCGAGAAAAATGCAAATGGGCTTTAAATTCTACCATAATATATAAATGGGTTGCATAGGCGCTACATCATTGTTTCACCTAGCCCACCAACTGGACTAAACAAACAAATGGACTGGCTGACATGTGGGTCAGTAGGTCGAAGCCTAAGCACTCGCAAAAAATAAAAATACAAAGGCGAAGCCTAAGCAACGCGTTGGATTTACATACAATGGCCGACATTCTTCTTCAATCTTTCGTCTTCTTCCTCCAGCGCTGCCGGGACCGCATGCTCTAGCCTTCGGCGTCCAACGGCACTGTTTTGTGCGCCTCGCAGCAAAACGCTACCTCACCGATGGCCAGGCTATCCCTCCACTCCTCCGCACCTCCTATTATTCTCTGCCGAGTGTAGGGCCACCCCACACCTGAACCAGTCAAGTTTCCCACTCCTCTCCATCTGCCACTCCACTGCCGTGTCTTCCCCATCTCCGGGGCATTCCGATTTGGGGCCTCGCCATTGTCCACCGGCTTGGTGCTCTCTGCATGGTGTGGTCAACGTTGTCAACAAACGAGAGTTATCGAAAGATGACTATACGTGAGAGGCTGACAGTGCGCACCACGCCCATGGACGCATGCATGCAACTGCATCCTTTTTACCCTAAAAAACAATGTTTTCTCCCCCTGACAGCTGGAAACCACCAGCTACATCTTCGCACGCAAGGAATTGCATTCTTATTATGGCCAAAAAAACACCCCCCCCCCCCCGCTGACAGGTCGGACCCACCAGCTATATCTTCACACGCAAGGAAGTGTGTCTCCTTATTACGCACAAAAAAATGAATACCCCCTTGCTAGCTGGGACCCACTGATACGTCTCCAACATGTCTATAATTTTGTTCCAGGCTATTATATTATCTGTTTGGATGTTTAATTGGCTTTAATATGCACTTTTATATTATTTTTGGGACTAACCTATAAACCGGAGGCCCAGTGCCAGTTGCTGTTTTTTTCCTGTTTCAGTGTTTCACAGAAAAGGAATAACAAACGGAATGAAACCTTCGCGAGGATCTTTTTTGGAACAAACGCAATCCAAGAGACTTGGAGTGGAGGTCAAGGAAGCATCGAGGCGGCCACGAGGTAGCGCGGCGCGCCCAGGGGGGCCAGGTGTGCCCCCACACTCGTGGGCCCCTCGTAGCTCCACCGACCTACTTCCTTCGCCTATATATACTCTTATACCCTGGAAACATCCAGGGGAGCCACGAAATCACTTTTCCACCACCGCAACCTTATGTACCTGTGAGATCCCATCTGGGGACCTTTTACGGCGATCTGCCGGAGGGGGATTCAATCATGGAGGTCTTATACATCAACACCATAGCCTCTCTGATGATGTGTGACTAGTTTACCATAGACCTTCGGGTCCATAGTTATTAGCTAGATGGCTTCTTCTCTCTCTTTGAATCTCAATACAAAGTTCTCCTCGATGTTCTTGGAGATCTATTCAATGTAATTCTTTTTGCGATGTGTTTGCCAAGATCCGATGAATTGTGGGCTTATGATTAAGATTATCTGTGAACAATATTTGATTCTTCTCTGAATTTTTATATGCATGATTTGATATCATTGCAAGTCTCTTCAAATTATCAGTTTGGTTTGGCCTACTAGATTGATCTTTCTTGCAATGGGAGAAGTTCTTAGCTTTGGGTTCAATCTTGCGGTGTCCTTTCCCAGTGACAGTAGGGGCAGCAAGGCACTTATTGTATTGTTGCCATCGAGGATAAAAAGATGGGGTTTATATCATATTGTTTGAGTTTATCCCTCTACATCATGTCATCTTGCCTAATGTGTTACTCTGTTCCTATGAACTTAATACTCTAGATGCATGCTGGATAGCGGTCGATGTGTGGAGTAATAGTAGTAGATGCAGAATCGTTTTGGTCTACTTGACACGGACGTGATGCCTATGTTTATGATCATGCCTAGATATTCTCATAACTATGCGCTTTTCTATCAATGGCTCGGCAGTAATTTGTTCACCCACCGTAATATATGCTATCTTGAGAGAAGCCACTAGTGAAACATATGGCCCCCGGGTCTACTTTACATCATATTATTTTCCCGTCAACTAGCTATTTCTGTCGTTGTTTATTTTGCAATCTTTACTTTTCAATCTATATAACAAAAATACCAAAATTTTTATCTTATTATCTCTATCAGATCTCTCTTTTGCAAGTGGACGTAAAGGGATTGACACCCCCTTTATCGCGTTGGTTGCAAGGTTCTTATTTGTTTGTGCAGGTACTAGGCGACTTGCGTGTAGTCTCCTACTGGATTGATACCTTGGTTCTTAAAAACTAGGGGAAATACTTACGATACTTTGCTGCATCACCCTTTCCTCTTCAAGGGAAAACCAATGCATGCTTAAGAGGTAGCAAGAAGGATTTCTGGCGCCGTTGCCGGGGAGATCTACACTCAAATCAAGACATACCAAGTACCCATCACAAACTCTTATCCCTCGCATTAAATTATTTTTCATTTGTCTCTAGTTTTCCTCTCCCCCACTTCACCTTTGCCTTTTCTTCGTCCTTGTTCCGTTCGTCCTTCTGTTTGCTAGTATTACCATGTGCCTTCTATTTTCTTGCATCCTCGCTTGCTAAAAATCTATTGATATGGATCCTCATCCTCTTGCTAATCTTTTTAAAAGATCCAATTATGATGAACCAATTGCTAGCTAGTTGAGTGCACTAGATTATCTTTATGAGGTTTTGCTTGAAATTGGTGAATCTGAAAATTGTGATGAAGTGCTTTATGAAGTGATTCACGATAGATCTTTGAATTAAAAGCATGATTGCAATGATGTTATTATAAATTCTATGAATGTCAATTGTGATAATAATATGCAAAACCCTAAGCTTGGGGATGTTAGTTTTGCTATGTCCACTACTTGTTGCAATGATCATGATTGGGGTGATTCTTCTTATGATCTTGAAAATTTATTTAAGACCCATGATGAATATAAGATTGATAATAATGTAGGCAATATTGAAAGTGGGTTTGGAAGAGTGTCAACTTTAGATCCCATGTATTTGGATAATGTTCAATCTTATGCAATTTTTTGATAAAAGTGGGTTTGGAGAGGTCATGACTTTAGTTAATGATAATCCCACTATTTTGGAAGAGTGTCAACTTTGCATGCATGTGGATCATGAAGTGAAAATTTTATGTGATAGTTATATTGTTGAATTTGATTATGATCCTACATGGAATTATTATGAGAGAGGAAAATATGGTTGTAAAAATTCTCATGTTACTAAATTACCCCTCGTTATGTTGAGATTGCTATTGTTTCTTTCTTCTTCCTCGCATATGCTAGATCTCGATTGTCTTGCTAATTTGTTTTACTATAAAATTCCTATGCATAGGAAGCATGTTAGACTTAGATTTATTTGTCACACGTTTTATGATGCTCTCTTTGTGTTTCAATTATTATCTTTCATGTGAGCATTGAACGATAGCGCTTGTTGGGAGGCAACCCAATTTTATTTTTATTCCTTGCCTTTTGTTCCTGTTTAGTAATAAATAAATCATCTATCCTCTGTTATTATTGTGTTTTTTATGTTTTAATTAGTGTTTTTCCAAGTAAAGCCTTTAGGATGTTCTTGGGTGATTGTTATTTGATCTTGCTGAAATAAAACAGAAATTATGCGCTCACGAGAATAATTTTCATTTTTTACTAGAGAGAGATAAAATACCAATTCCAACTGTCGTAGATAAATATAAAAATTATTTAGGATATCCTAATTTCTCAGGATTTTTGGAGTTACAGAAGTATTCGAAACCTATAGATTGCTACAGACTGTTCTGTTTTTGACAGATTCTGTTTTTCGTGTGTTGTTTGCTTATTTTGATGAATCTATGGCTAGTATCGGAGCTATGAACCATGGAGAAGTTGGAATGCAGTAGATTTAACACCAATATAAATAAAGAATGAGTTGATTACAGTACCTTAAAGTGGCGGTTTATTTTCTTATACTAACGGAGCTCATGAGATTTTCTGTTGAGTTTTGTGTTGTGAAGTTTTCAAGTTTTTTGGTAAGGATTTGATGGATTTTGGAATAAGGAGTGGCAAGAGCCTAAGCTTGGGGATGCCCGAGGCACCTGTAGCGACCCGACCTCAAACGGTCAAGTCTTTGCGCTTCAGTGTCATCCCTGGATCGGTAATGCTGACACACACAGTACTCGAAGGATTTATAATGGAGTAGCAATCACACACTTATTACATCAAATGTCTCAAAAGAGAACTTATTACAATGAATATGGCTTAAGGCCATCTAATACGATAACAGCGGAAGGCTTGGAAGATAAAGTGAGTCCATCAACTCCAACGGCATAGCTGAGCTGCACGGCAACGACCTAATGAACCTTACTCCTCGTCTGAAAAGTCTGCAACATAATATGCTGGCAAAATAATGCTATCACTACATGCATATTTGGCTGGTGGAAAGCTCTATGGTTAAAGTTTTGCGAAAAGCCAATTTTTCCCTACAACAAAGGAATGGATTTTATTTAACTATCATGGTAGTTGAAACATCATTGAGAAGGTTCCTCCAACTCAATCCCAATTAAAAGTAATTATCAACCCAACAATATTAATTTAGAGTGATGAGATACATATAATAATCCAAGTACTAGATACTCAAGATGTCCACAACCGGGGACACGACTAACCATGATTAGTTTGTACACACTGCAGAGGTTTGCGCACTTTTCCCCACAAGACTCGATCTCCTCCGTTGGATTTCTCGCACTACATGGTGTTTGAGAAACGTATGACCAAGACACAATCTTTCAGAAGCATTAACTCTAACCCCGGGTAGACAGTACCAACCTACACCCCTCTACATCTGCTAGCCTACCACTGGAAGAGGTCATGCAACTTACTCAACTATGCTAGAGCCCATAATAGCTTGTGGCTGCACACGGAAGTTTCTAGCATGAAATATCTCAGTTCCCTTTGAGCCTGGGTGGCGGACCTTAGGATTATCACACGGGTACTCCGGGATATCCTAGGACAACACTGGATTCTCCAGGTGCCCGACAAGCAATCCACCCAGATGTGTATTAAAGTTCCCACCATAAGTTGAACCATTAATTAACAATCTCACATCTGTCATGGATTCACTCACCCAAACCATTTCTACGAGCATAGCATGGCAATATAAGCAATACGTAGAAGTAACTCCCAAGGGTTTGATAATAAAAGGGCAATAGGTTCTACCTCATCATCTACTTCCCAATCCCACATGTTATCAAGTCCTAACCATGCAATGTTTGAGGGTTGAAACTAATGCTTAAAAACTGGGTGATAAAGGGATATGATCAAAGTGTTACTTGCCTTGCTGATGATCCGCAAAACCTAGAGACTCGTAGTAGCACACTTCGCACTCCCGGTGTTCTATCGCAAACAAACAATAGCATACATAAGCAATCAAGCAAAGATGCATGGGTAAAACACAAATAAGAAGATCTAACCAGAAAGTTCAACTTAAGAACTCCGGTTTGCAACAATAATCAAATCAGACGGAGCAACGAAACTCAAACTGCAAAAGAAACAAGATTCGATTACTAATCTAGACTAAAGTCAAATTTTACTATATCAAAATCTTGTTCAAGTTGGTTAAACGGGGAGAGGGTTTCGAGACGAAGATCCAGGCGCTTGAATCTCCTGATTCCGATAAACGAGCGAAAAGATAAACTAAAACGAAAATCAGATCAGAAATCGCGATTGAAAATAACCGCGAGAAATCCGAGAAAAGAAAAATTGACAAACAGGCTAACGAACGAACGTTCGCTGTATGTGGCTAACGAGTGAATACCGTTCGTTAAAACGAATGTACGGACGAATGTCCGCTAAGTAACTAAACCGAGAAAACCAACGAACCGAGCTAAAAAACCGAAACTAGGGTTTAAAAAAACCAATGGTTTTTACCTAAACTGAAAAAACCGACGGCTCCGGATCGGATCGGTGGCGGCTCCGGCGGGATGGGGTGGGGCTGCGGATGGTGTGGCGGGGCGGCGGTGGTGCGGCGCGGCGGCAGGGAAAGGCGGCGGCGGCGCGGCGAGGCACGGTAGGCGGTGGCGGCGAGCGGCAGCGGGGCGGCTTGCGGCGGCGGCGGCGGCAGCTTGGGGCTCCAGAAGGGGCCCCGGGCTCGGCTTATAAAGGGGGAGGGGTGGCTTGCGGGAGGGGGCGGGGAGGTGTCCTGGGCGGTGACGGCGGCGGCTGCCGATTCCTGGCTGGACTCGGGCACGGCGGAGGCGGTGGCGCGGCGCGGGCCGGCGGCCTGGCTCAGCTGGGCCTTGGCCCAGTCGGGCGCGGAAGAAGTTTTTTTAAACAGATTCCACCGAAAATAAATCCTAGAAAGATAAATAAAAATCTAAAAGGGCCAAAACAAATTTTCACAGTCTAAATAAAATATTTAGGACAAAATGAACATTTTCTTGGCCCTAAAATGCAATTTTGAAAACGTGCAATTTTTCTAATCCAAATAAAATAGCAATAAACTCCGAATAAAATCAAATATTTGATTTTAATATTTTTCCTCCAATATTTCATTTACTTTGGAGAAGTCATATTATCTCCTCTCATATATTTTAACATGAAATATTTTCGGAGAGAAAAATAATTAAAACCAAAAATCCTCGTCTCAATATTTGATAAAATTCAAATATGAAAAGAGTGAAATCCCCAACTCTCTCTCTGAGGGTCCTTGAGTTGCTTAGGATTTCGAGGATCAAGCCAAAATGCAATAAAATATGATATGCAATGATGACCTAATGTATAACATTTCAAATTGAAAATTTGGTATGTTACAGCACCCCAAGGTAAAATTCAAGGACAACCAAAAGCCAAAGCTTGGGGATGCCCCGAAAGGCATCCCCTTTTTCGTCTTCGTCTATCGGTAACTTTACTTGAGGCTATATTTTTATTCACCACATGATATGTGTTTCGCTTGGAGCGTCTTGTATGATTTGATTCTTTGCTTTTTAGTTTACCACAATCATCCTTGCTGTACACACCTTTTAGGAGAGACACACATGAATAGGAATTTATTAGAATACTCTATGTGCTGAACTTATATCTTTTGAGCTAGATAATTTTGCTCTAGTGCTTCACTGATATCTTTTTAGAGCACGGTGGTGGTTTTATTTTATAGAAATTATTGATCTCTCATGCCTCACTTATATTATTTTGAGAGTCCTTTAGAACAGCATGGTAATTTGCTTTGGTTATGAAATTAGTCCTAATATGATAGGCATCCAAGATGGGTATAATAAAAACTTTCATATAGAGTGCATTGAATACTATGAGAAGTTTGATACTTGATGATTGTTTTGAGATATGAAGATGGTAATATTAGAGTCATGCTAGTTGAGTAGTTGTGAATTTTAGAGATACTTGTGTTAAAGTTTGTGATTCCCGTAACATGCATGTATGGTGAACCGTTATGTGATGAAGTCGGAGCATGATTTATTTATTGATTGTCTTCCTTATGAGTGGCGGTCGGGGACGAGCAATGGTCTTTTCCTACCAATCTATCCCCATAGGAGCATGCGCGTATTACTTTGTTTCGATAACTAATAGATTTTTGAAATAAGTATGTGAGTTCTTTATGACTAATGTTGAGTCCATGGATTCTATGCACTCTCACCCTTCCACCATTGTTAGCCTCTCTAGTACTGCGCAACTTTCGCCGGTACCATAAACCCACCATATACCTTCCTCAAAACAGTCACCATACCTACCTATTATGGCATTTCCATAACCATTCCGAGATATATTGCCATGCAACTTTCCACCGTTCCGTTTATTATGACACGCTTCATCATTGTCATATTGCTTTGCATGATCATGTAGTTGACATCGTATTTGTGGCAAAGCCACCATTCATAATTCTTTCATACATGTCACTCTTGATTCATTGCACATCCCGGTACACCGCCGGAGGCATTCACATAGAGTCATATTTTTTTTCTAAGTATCGAGTTGTAATTCTTGAGTTGTAAGTAAATAAAAGTGTGATGATCTTCATTATTAGAGCATTGTCCCAAGTGAGATGGAGGCTATGATTCCCCCACAAGTCGGGATGAGATTCCGAATGAAAAAAGGAGGCCATAAAAAGGAAAAAAAAGGCCCAAATAAAAAAATGAGAGAAAAAGAAAGAAGGGGCAATGCAACTATCCTTTTACCACACTTGTGCTTCAAATTAGTGGGAATTTTTCATTATAGAACTTGGCTTGTATATTCCTATGATGGGCTTCCTCAAAATGCCCTAGGTCTTCGTGAGCAAGCGAGTTGGATGCAAACCCACTTAGTTTCTTTTTGAGCTTTCATACACTTATAGCTCTAGTGCATCTGTTGCATGGCAATCCCTACTCACTCACATTGATATCTATTGATGGACATCTCCATAGCCCGTTGATACACCTAGTTAGTGTGAAACTATCTTCTCCTTTTTGTCTTCTCCACAACCACCATTCTATTCCACCTATACTGCTATATCCATGGCTCATGCTCATGTATTGCGTGAATATTGAAAAAGTTTCAGAACATCAAAAGTATGAAACAATTGCTTGGCTTGTCATCGGGGTTGTGCATGATTTAAATATTTTGTGTGATGAAGATAGAGCATAACTAGACTATATGATTTTGTAGGGATAACTTTCTTTGGCCATGTTATTTTGAGAAGACATGATTACTTTATTAGTATGCTTGAAGTATTATTATTTTTATGCCAATATTAAACTTTTGTCTTGAATCTTTCACATCTGAATATTCATGCCACAATAAAGAAAATTACATTGAAAATCATGTTAGGTAGCATTCCACATCAAAAATTCTGTTTTTTATCATTTACCTACTCGAGGACGAGCAGGAATTAAGCTTGGTGATGCTGATATGTCTCCAATGTATCTATAATTTTTTATTGTTTCATGCTATTATATTATCTGTTTTGGATGTTTAATGGCTTTAATATGCACTTTTATATTATTTTTGGGACTAACCTATTAACCGGAGGCACACTGCCAGTTGCTGGTTTTTTTTGCCTATTTTAGTGTTTCGCAGAAAAGGAATATCAAACGGAATCAAAACGGAATGAAATCTTCGCGAGGATCTTTTTTGGAACAAACGCAATCCAGGAGACTTGGAGTGGAGGTCAAGGAAGCAACGAGGCGGCCACGAGGTATGGCGGCGCGCCCAGGGGGGCCAGGTGCGCATCTTGTGGGCCCCTCGTAGCTCCACCGACCTACTTCCTTCGCCTATATATACTCTTATACCCTAAAAACATCCAGGGGAGCCACGAAACCACTTTTCCACCGCCGCAACCTTCTTTACCCATGAGATCCGATCAGGGGACCTTTTCTGGCGATTGCCGGAGGGGGATTCGATCACGGAGGGCTTCTACATCAACACCATAGCCTCTCTGATGATGTGTGAGTAGTTTACCACACAGACCTTTGGGCCCATAGTTATTAACTATAAGGCTTCTTCCCTCTCTTTGGATCTCAATACAAAGTTCTCCTCGATGTTCTTGGAGATCTATTCGATGTAATTCTTTTTGCGGTATGTTTGCCAAGATCCGATGAATTGTGGGTTTATGACTATGATTAACAATGAACAATATTTGATTCTTATCTGAATTCTTATATGCATGATTTGATATCTTTGCAAGTCTCTTCAAATTATCAATTTGGTTTGGCCTACTAGATTGATCTTTCTTGCAATGGGAGAAGTGCTTAGCTTTGGGTTCAATCTTGCGGTGTCCTTTCCCGATGACAGCAGGGGCAGCAAGGCACGTATTGTATTGTTTCCATCGAGGATAAAAAGATGGGGTTTATATCATATTGCTTGGGTTTATCCCTCTACATCATGTCATCTTGCCTAATGCCTTACTCTGTTCTTATGAACTTAATACTCTAGATGCATGCTGGATAGCGGTCGATGTGTGGAGTAATAGTAGTAGATGCATAATCGTTTTGGTCTACTTGACACGGACGTGATGCCTATGTTTATGATCATGCCTAGATATTCTCATAACTATGCGTTTTTATATCAATTGCTCGGCAGTAATTTGTTCACCCACCGTAATATATGCTATCTTGAGAGAAGCCACTAGTGAAACCTATGGCCCCGGGGTCTAATTTACATCATATTATTTTACCGTCAACTAGCTATTTCTGTCGCCATTTATTTTGCAATTTTTACTTTTCAATCTATACAACAAAAATACCAAAAATATTTATCTTGTTATCTCTATCAGATCCCAGTTTTCCAAGTGGCCGTGAAGGGATGGACAACCCCTTTATCGCGTTGGTTGCAAGGTTCTTATTTGTTTGTGCAGGTACTAGGCGACTTGCGTGTAGTCTCCTACTGGATTGATACTTTGGTTCTCAAAAACTGAGGGAAATATTTACGCTACTTTGCTACATCACCCTTTCCTCTTCAAGGGAAAACCATTGCATGCTCAAGAGGTAGCACCCACCGTAGTTGGAGGCTGACTTGTGGGCCTACTAAGTTAACGCAGACGGAGGGCTTTGTCAACTTTGTCAATATGAACGATTCTAGCTCCAGTGATCGTACGATGTCCATCCAACGGTCGTAGTGCTTCTTCAACCTCTGGTCTTCTTGCTCCAGCCGCCCAAACCAGCGTCGGTTGTGTCGCCTGCTCCTGCCTCTCATGGCCGGCTATGCTGCCGCGGAGGCCTCGTCGCCCCCTACTACTCCCACCGAAGGCCAGGCCATCCCTCTACTCACCCACACCCCATGTTATTCTATGGCGACGGTAGCCTCACACCACAGCTGAACCAGTAAACCCTCGTACTCCTCTCCGATTGGGCATCCACTGTCGCGTCTTTCCCGGCTCCGCGTCGTCCCGTTCCTAGGCCTTGCCGTCATCCACCGCCTTGGTGCTCTCGGCGCGGCGTGGTCAATGTGGTCAAGGAACGACTTCCATCAGAAGAGTACTATACGTGGAGAGGCTGATAGCTGGGTCCACGGCCGCAGCAAGGAAGTGCGACCTTATTACTTGTAAAATAAAGATTTCTCCACCTGATAGCAGGGACCCACCGGACGGGCGACCGTATTTCATGAAAAAACGTTTCTCCCCTGACTGCTAGGACCCACCAGCTACATCTTCGCACGCAAGTAAGTGCCTCCTTATCCTCCCTGACAGTCGGGACCCACATGGTCAAAGCGTACGTAGCGTTGTCATTCTGGTCAGGAACGTGTACGTACATATGATCGGTCTGTCTGCAGGCTGCAGCGATGAACCGTGGCCGAGTAAGGAAGGGCATGTGTCGTAGTATAGGCGCACATGTGTCATAGTAGAGGTACGCACGTAGCATGTCACACAGTCCCATTAATATCGTGTACACATACGTACAGCTAGGGTGCAAGAAAGTAAATACGGCCACGTACGTACATACGGGCGGGATCTCGAACGCCTACTCACGCATACGTACGGCCAGGGCTCATGTACATGTCTGGGTCGGAACGGAGAAACTGCGTCGTCGTGTTCATTGGGAGGCAACGGAATGCGTTGTGTTCATCAGGAGCCAACCGGCTTGGACGGAACAACCGATCAAAACAAGGCCTGGCGTACCGTAGAACGGAGGAAACAACCTTCTGTTCAACCGGCCACGATCAAAACGGGATCATATTCATCGGGAGGGGTCTGGCGTACCGTAAAACGGAGGAAACGGACTTGTGTTCGAGTGCCTACGGTCGAAATAGGGTCATGTTGATCGGGACGGGTGTGGCATACGGCAAAACAGAGGAAACAGACTTGTGTTGGAGTGCTACGGTCGAAACGGGGATCCTGTGATCAGAACGGGTGTGGCGTACCGCAAAACGGGACTCCACGGGCTACTATTCATCTCCACCATCGACCTGCTCCAGCCTCCACGGGCTACTGTTCAACCACCGTCGACCTCCTCCAGCCTCCACCCGCGACTGTTCATCCATAGGCTCCTGTTCATCCAGCCTCCACCGCTCCTCCACCGGCTACTGTTCAACCAACCCTCTCCATGGGTCCTGTTCAACCACCCCTCCACGGGCTACTTTTCATCCATCCCTCCACCCAACCAGCCCTCCACGGGGTCCTGTTCATCCAGCCCTCCACGGGATCCTGTTCATTGATGTCACTTGAAGCTACGTCGATATTTCCCCAAAGACGAAGGGATGATGCAGCACAACGGCGGTAGGTATTTCCCTCATATATGAAACCAATGTTATCGAACCAGTAGGAGACCTAGCAACACAACGTAAACAACACCTGCACACAAATAACAAGTTCTCGCAACCCGACGTGTTAAAGGGGTTGTCAATCCCTTCCGGGGTACGGCGCCTCAAGATAGGCAAACGGACATGAGGTAAATTTGTAGTTGATTGATAGATCTAACGCCAAATAAATAAATAAGAATAAATTGCATCAAGGTATTTTTTGGCTTTTTGGATTAATAGATCTGAAAATAAACGCAAAGGCAAAATAGATCGCAAAGGCAAATAATGTGAGAAAGAGACCCGGGGGCCGTAGGTTTCACTAGTGGTTCTCTTGAGAAAAATAGCAAACGGTGGGTGAACAAATTAATGTTGGGCAATTGATAGAACTTCAAATACTCATGACGATATCCAGGCAATGATCATTACATGGGCATCACGTCCAAAATTAGTAGACCGACTCCTGCCTGCATCTACTACTATTACTCCACACATCGACCCCTATCCAGCATGCATCTAGTGTATTAAGTTCATGGAGAAATGGAGTAATGCAATAAGAATGATGACATGATGTAGACAGGATCTATCTACGTAGAGATAGACCCCATCGTTTTATCCTTAGTAGCAACGATACATACATGTCGGTTCCCCTTCTGTCACTGGGATCAAGCACCGTAAGATCAAACCCACTACAAAGCACCTATTCCCATTGCAAGATAAATACATCAAGTTGGCAAAACAAAACCAAAATATTGGAGAAGAAATACGAGGCTATAAGCAATCATGCATAAAAGAGATCAAAGAAACTCAAATACTTTCATGGATATAAAAAGATAGATCTGATCATAAACTCAAAGTTCATCGATCCCAACAAACACACCGCAAAAGAGTTACATTATATGGATCTCCAAGAGACCATTGTATTGAGAATCAAGAGAGAGAGAGAGAGGAAGCCATCTAGCTACTAACTACGGACCCGAAGGTCTACAAAGAACTACTCATGCATCATCGGAGAGGCACCAATGGAGGTGGTGAACCCCATCCGAGATGGTGTCTATATTGGATCTGGTGGTTCTAGACTCTGCGGTGGCTGGATCAATATTTCATCGACTCCCCTAGGGTTTTGGGAATATTGGGGTATTTATAGAGCAAAGAGGCAGTCCGGGGGGCACCCGAGGTGGGCACAACCCACCAGGGCGCGCCTGGGCCTCCTAGCACGCCCTAGTGGGTTGTGCTCCCCTCGGGGCTCCCCCCAGGCGCATCCAGGGCCCGTTGTGTTCCTTTTGTCCGATAAAAATTCTCTGTAAAGTTTCATGGCATTTGGACTCCGTTTGATATTGATTTTCTGTGATGTAGAAAACATGGAAAAAATAGCAATTGGCACTTGGCATTATGTCAATAGGTTAGTACCAATAAATGATATAAAATGATTATAAAACATCCAAGATTGATAATATAACAGCATGGAACAATCAAAAATTATAGATACGTTGGAGACGTAATAGCATCCCCAAGCTTAACTCCTACTCGTCCTCGAGTAGGGAAGTGATAAAAACAGAATTTTTGATGTGGAATGCTACCTAACATGTCATATCATATTTCTTTCTTTATAGCATGGACATTTGGAATTTTATATTGTTCAAAGCAATAGTCTTGTTTTGACATGATAATTTAAATACTCAAGCATATCAACAAGCAACCATGTCTTTCAAAATATCAACGCTAAAATAAACTATCCCTAGCCCATCATGCTCAACCATTGATCCATTCATGAAACACACTCGCATATTAGCCACATCCAATACTCAAGTATGATCATATTGCCTCCTAGTTGGTGCTTTTATAAGAGAAGATGGAGACTCAAATTCAAAAATAAAAATTGCATAAAGTAAAAGAAAGGCCCTTCGCAGAGGGAAGTAGGGATTTGTAGAGGTGCTAGAGCTCAAAGCGAAAAACTTAGAGATAGAAATTTTTTGGGAGGTGTATCCATCCCACCAACAAAAATGACTTTCCAATACTTTCCATGCTTAGATATATCATAGGCGGTTCCCAAACAGAAAATAAAGTTTATTCCTTTTTCCACCATACTTTCACTTTCCATGGCTAGTCGTATCCACGGTTGCCCTCCATACCAACACTTTCCAAGGAATTTATTATTTGACAACATAAAGTACATTCATTTTTTTCATTTCAGGACTGGGCATCCCTATTACCTATGCATTACTATCGTGCAATGAAAAGTGAATGAACACTCATCTTGAGAATAACACATCTAGCATGGAAAATATTAGCCACCCCTCATCGCTCCGCAAGCGAAACGAACACACAAAAGAGAACTTTATTTTTGAAAATTAGAGATGGCGGATGCAAATTTTCTTAGACCAGCAAAAGAATACCGCATATAGGTAGATATAGTGGACTCATGTGGAAAAACTGGGTTAAAGGTTTTTGGATGCACAAGTAGTGATCATACTTAGTGCAAAATGGAGGCTAGCAAAAGACTGAGAAGGGGCCAACCAAGAAACGAATAATCTCATAAGAAAGCATTAAGCATAACTAACACCGAATAATGCACCACAAGTAGGATATAATTTCATTGCATGACTATTGACTCTCGTGCTCGCATAGGGAATCACAAACCTTAACACCAATATTCTTACTAAAGCATAATTACTCATCAAGATGACTCACATATCACATCATCATATCTCAAAACTATTACTAAGAATCAAGTTTATTTTGTCCAATGATCTTCATGAAAGTTTTTATTATACCCTTCTTGGATATCTATCACTTTGGGACTAATTTTTATGTGTTGCTTTTGACAAGCTCAAACAATTATAAGTGAAGATCATGAGCATAATATTTCTTTCTCTCAAATTAATTTAAGTGAAGCAAGAGAGAATTTCTTGAAAATTTTACTAACTCTCAAATAAATCTAAGTGAAGCAAGAGAGCATTTCTTCAAAAATACTAAAGCACATCATGCTCAAAAAGATATAAGTGAAGCACTAGAGCAAGTCCATAGCTCATAAAAAATTTAAGTGAAGCATATAGAGCAATTCTAACAAGTCATGACATAATTTTGGCTCTCTCAAATAGGTGTGTCCAGCAAGGAATTGACTTAAAACACAAAATAAAACAAGCAAAGACTCATATCATACAAGACGCTCCAAGCAAAACACATAGTATGTGACAAATAAAAATATAGCTTCGAGTAACATACTGATGGTCATTAGAAGAAAGAGGGGATGCCACTCGGGGGCATCCCCAAGCTTAGTTGGTTGCTCATTTTTGGATAATAGCTTGGGATGCCGGGGCATCCCCAAGCTTAGGCTCTTCTACTCCTTATTCCTTCATCCATCGTAAGATAACCCAAAACTTGAAAACTTCAATCACACAAAACTCAACAAAACCTTCGTGAGATTCGTTAGTATAATAATAATAAATCACTACTATAAGTGATGTATCAAACCAATTTATATTTTGTTCTTGCATTATATCTATTGTATTACAACTTTTCTATGGCAAAAACTCATCAAAGAAAACCATAGAGCCATCAAAATAAGCACACAACACAAAGAAAACAGAATCTGTCAAAACAGAACAGTCTGTAGAAATCTGATATTTCGAACACTTCTGTAACTCCAAAAATTCTGAAGAATTAGGAAGACCTGAGAAATTTGTATACTGATATACTTCAAGTGGAATGGCTATTTTATCGCTCTCTGGTTAAAAACGAAAATTATTTTCGTGAGTGCAAAAGTTTCTGTTTTTTCAGCAAGATCAAACAACTATCACCCAAGAAGATCCTAAAGGCTTTACATGACACAAACCCTAATTAAAACATGAAAAATACAATCATAACAGTAGCATAATTGTGTTAACACTCAAAAACAGGAAGCAAAAAGCAAAAATAAAATTTTAATCATTGGGTTGCCTCCCAACAAGCGTTGTAGTTTTACGCCCTTAGCTAGGCATAAAGCAAGGATCTAAGTTTTGTCATCTTTGTCCAACTCTTCAATCAAACACTTAGAATCCTTCAAAGATTTAGCATAAAGATTTTCAATAACAACACTTCTAGGAATAAATCCAAAGATTTCATTCTTGCAAAAAGGATCTCTTATCACTTCAAAAAAAATCCGGGTGAATACCAATCATCTTAAGATCTTCTTTATTACTATTACTAGAGGTTGCACCCTTGTTCTTGGTAGCTCTACCAATTTTACGGGAGTTTTTTCGATAGTTTTAGCGGAAGTGAAAGCCGTGCTTAGATTACTAAAAATTTCTTCTAATTTATCAATCCGAGATGGGCTTTCTTCTATTCTTTCATGAATTAGGGTACCCTTTTCCCTTAACAACTTAAGAATATCTCCCACTTTTGACCCAATATTGGTGGAAAAATTATGCATCTTTTTGTCTATAATTTCCATATGATCATCGGTGAGCATTTTCTTTTCAATAGCATCTAACCTTTCTGATGTAGGGTGGAACCCTAATTAGCCGATCTTTCACGAAAGGAGCGGATCCCGCGAAGAACACGAGGAACACAAGGGGGAAAATGAGGGAAAGCACAAGGGGAAACACAAGAGGAAACACTAAACCAACACGAATAAGTCACACATGTGCTAGATCCTCGAGTACATAAGGAAAGATACACGATCCACGGACAACTAGGGACGATACAAGGGTAGCCCGTCTTCTCCGTGAGGAGGTCTTGAGTTCTTCCCTAAAAGCGGTCTTGAATCCACTTGGGGGATCTTCTTCGATGGAGGCTCGAATCTCCGAGGAGAAGGTGTCCAAGTAGATGAACAAAGCTCTAACACAAAATATGAGATAATCCTTTGCTAACCCTAGAAAGTTGGATGAGGTGGAGTATATATAGTCTAGGGGGTAGAAGGGGTACACGGGCCTCGGCCTTTTACTGTGCGCAGACAGGGAGGCCGGACGTCCGGGTGTCGGGCTGTGGAGACCGGATGTCTGGGCTGGTGAAGCTGGCCATGTTGCTCTTGGGTTCGGGGGTGTCTGGATTTCCGGGCAGGAGGCCGAATATCCAGGACCTTGGGAAGGGCCGGATGTCCGGGCTTGCGGGGCCGGATGTCCGGGGCCTGTAGGCGCTTGGTGGTTGAGCAGCTGTAGTGGACGACGCTCCAGGGGCCGGATGTCCGGGGTCACGGCCAGATGTCCGGGGCCTGGGAGATGTTCTTGGCTCCTTCCGTTGGTCCTCTTCATCCGTGGACTTGGGGACTTGTCCGTCTTCACGTGCATCTTCGGGAGGGTCCTCTTGGTACCTAATCATGCACAACATCACAGACTTAGGTAGTAGCCATGTCTCATGCATAGAAAGTGGAAGTTCGTAGAGGAGTGAGTTCACCTTATCTTCGATAGCCTTGGCTCGGGCTCTTGTCATTGGTCCAAGTGGTGTCGTTGGAGATGTAGGTGCGTCCATGGGGATGATCATGGTATGCTCCGCATCATCTCCCCTCCCTTGGGGAAGATCCGTCCTCGGATCGAAATCCTCATCACCATGGTAGGGCAAGAGATCTTTGATTCTGAAGATGTCACTCACGGAGTACTTGTCACGTGGGATGTCGATCTTGTAAGCGTTGTAGTTGTAGCGTCCAAGCACCTTGAAGGGTCCGTCCGCTTGTGGTCGAAGTTTGGACTTGCGTTCTTATGGAAAGCGGTCCTTGCGAAAGTGTAACCACACGAGATCAGCAATGTTGAAGACCATGGGGTGCTTGTTGATGTTGAGCTTGGTCGCAAGTCATTGTACTTGGCGCTCGATAGTATGTCTTGTATCTTCAAGCACCTTCTTAAGATGAGTCACACGTGCACTTGCGTCCAAATTGATGCGCTCTTGGAGTGGTAGAGGGAGAATGTCCAATGGGGACAAAGGGTTGAATCCGTAGATGACCTCGAAGGGGGACTTGCCGGTTGTTGAGTGTCTTGCACGGTTGTAGGCGAAATCGGCGATAGGTAGACACTCCTCCCACTCCTTGATGTTCTTCTTGATGAGTACTCTAAGTAGAGCAGAGAGTGTGTGGTTGGTTACCTCCGTTTGGCCGTCGGTTTGTGGATGATACGCCGCGGAGAAGAGTAGCTTGATTCCGAGCTTGGCGCATAGGGTCTTCCAAAAGTAGCTTAGGAACTTGACGTCGCGATCCGAGACGATCGTCTTTGGCACTCCATGAAGACGCAATATTTCCCTACAAAAGAGATTGGCAACATGTGAAGCATCGTCTATCTTGTTGCAACGAATGAAATGTGCCATTTTGGAGAAATGGTCCACAACGACAAATATCAAATCCTTTCCATTGCGAATCCTAGGCAATCCAAGTACAAAATCCATGCTAATATCTTCCCATGGTTGGTATGGAATTGGTAGGGGCATGTAAAGGCCATGGGATTGAGCTTTAGACTTAGCTTTGCGGCATGTAGAGCATCGGTTGGTGAAGCGGTTGACATCGCAAAACATCTTGGGCCAATAGTAGTTCTTGGAGAGCGTGGCAAAAGTCTTGTCACGTCCAAAATGTACCATTAAGCCTCCTCCATGAGATTCCTGCAAAAGCAACAAACGAAGAGAAGACTCAGGGATGCAAAGCTTGTTAGCTCTCATAAGATATACATCTTTGATGTAATAGCGTTCCCAAGATGTATGCATGTAACATCCCAAAATTTTAAATTTTGGAATGTTATATTAAATAGATAGTTTTGATTGTTTGCTTGATTGTGATGAGTGAAATTGAGTGAAATTCAAAACTTTTTGAAAGTTAAATGAGAGAGAATAAAAGGACTTTACCAAACTTTCACTTTGCTTTTCTGACCTCCATGAATTCAAATTCTTTTCAAATACAAAACCCCACAGAGAAGATGATATGACTTCTTCCATTTAATTAAATGAAAAGGGTTTTCGAAAATATTTGAATTTCATTTGGAAATATTTTTCCAACTCACAAACTTTATGCAACTCAATGATTTTCACGAGAGAAGATAAAATGACTTCTTCAAATTATATGAAATATGAGTTGGAAGTTTCAAAGAAACCAAATTTAACGCCCCTTTGAAATCATTTTCAATTTGGAGTTATTTTGGTTTTACTCAAATTATTTTTCTCCAAAAATAAAATATATGGAAAATAGGGTAAAATGATTCCCTACAATAAAAAATTGGAGAGAAGTAAATTTGAAATCATTATGGTACTTTTAAAATGATTTTTATTGGGTTTTATTGCATCAGTGGCACTCTTTGCTTTATTTAAAATTTTGTAGATTTTATTTGACGCCAGTAAAATGTTCATGTCATAAAAAAAATCTTTTTCTGAAATATTTTATATATAATATGCCTATATAAAAATTTAATTTACTTTTTTATTTGGTTTTCCTTCTGTTTCTATTTAAAAAAAATTGTACGTACGGCCCATAATTATTTCTCGCCCACACGCGTAGCGTAGTGGCAGCAGCGTCTCATCTTATTTTTTCTCCTAAATGGGCTAGGCCTAGCCAGCCTTTTTCTTTCTAGATTTTTTTATTCTTTCTTCCTTTGGCAAAAAAAACTGCGGATCGTACACGCGGCCGGCCGAAGCGCCTAAGACTTTAGGCCCATGCGAGGCGCCTCCCCTTTCTTTTCTTTACGTCTATGTTTAGTCCCATATTGCCTAGCCTTTGACCCCTAAACTTTTTTCCACCTATAAATATAGACCCATAGAGCCTCCAAAAATCATCCGATTCGGATTAAATCAATATTTTTGGTTTGACTAGATTCATTAAAGAAAAATATTTTTTCTTCTATCCGGCGGACTTCTGAAAATTGTCTCCTCTCTTCGAAGTCGTCTTTTCTCTACCTTATAAAGGTATCTTTCTTTATTTTATTTCTATACTTCCATAGTTTATTATTTTCTAGACTAGTACGGTAGAATAATTAGATTATCAATTAGTCTCTGTATTTATACATTAGACCTAGAATTCTTTTAGGCATATCTATTTTTCCTCCGTAGAACAGGTTGACCCTGATTTTTCAAATAGCCATAACTTTTCACTCGTTTATCCAAATTAGATGAAACCAGCGTGCTATAGCTTCGTCTTGTTTTCACCTATTCAGTGAACCTGTCACATCAACTTTTTGAAATTTTCAAATTTCGAAATTTGTTCAGATTCATATTCAAACTTCTTTTGATCATAACTTGAGTTTCATAACTCCGATTTAGTTGATTCTTTTTGCAGATCGAAGCTCTTGACCTAAAATTTCTGATAAGACCAAACCGACCCAATTTTGGTACTGTTAGAAATTGTTTTCTGTTGCAAGAGTTAATTGCTTGTTTTCGAAGTTTTCTGAAGTCTTTTCTTCGATTCTTTTGCATGAGTGCTTATGTATGCAATTGCTTGCTCATGATAGATTGAACGGAGTGTGACGAGTAGAACTATCAGGAGTTATGAGTGCGAATCATCTTCATCAACAGTACGAGGCAAGTTCACACTTTGATCATACTTTCATACCTAGTTTTTATGCATTAGTTTCACCCTCAAACATTGCATGGTTAGGAATTGATAACATGTGGGTATTGGGAAGTAGTCCATGAGGTAGGAACCTATTGTCCTGCATTCAAACCTTGGGAGTTACTTTTACGTTATGCTCATACTGCTATGCTATGCTAGTAGGCGTGGATTGGTTGGAGAGAGTTCATGAAAGATGTGAGAGATTATTGTTAACTTTAATACACATCTGGGTGGATTGGATCAGGCACCCTGGGGATATACCAGTGGACTTGCCCGAACACCTGGGGATATACCAGTGTTGTACTAGGAGATCCCGGGGAACCCGTGTGATCATCCTATGGTTCACCACCCAGGCTCAGAGGGGTCATAAGATTATTCATGCTAGAAACTTTCGTGTGCAACCACACGCTATTATGGGCTCTAGCATAGTGGAGTAAGTTGCATGACCTCTTCTAGTGGTAGGCTAGCAGATGTAGGGGATGCAGGTTGGTACGGTCTACCCGGGGTTAGAGTTAATGCTTCTGAAAAACTATGTCTTGGTCATCCGTTTCTCAAACACCATGTAGTGCGAGAAATCCAACGGAGGAGATTGAGTCTTGGGGGAAAAGTGCGCAAACCTCTGCAGAGTGTACCAACTAATCATGATTAGCTGTGTCCCCGGTTATGGACATCTTGAGTATCTGGTTCTTGGATTATCATGTTGATCTCATCACTTTACTTAATTAATTTGTTGGGTTATAAATATTATTTTGGGATTGAGTTGGGGATATACCTTCTCAATAATTTTCAACAAACTTTGTAGTTAAATAAAATATATTCCTTTGCAGTAGGGAAAATTGGCTTTTCACAAAAACATGATAACCATAGAGCTTTCCCACCAGCCAAATATGCATGTAGTGATAGCTATTATTCATCATTATCCTATGGTGTGAATTTGCCAGTATATTCAATGTACTGACCCTTTGTGGCTGCAACGTCTCATGTTGCAGGAATCTTACGATGAGTAAGTGATACGCTAGGGTTACGATTTCTACACTCAACTTTGCCATTGGTGTTGATGGGAATCCATAACCTTGTTGTTACTTCCGCTACTTGGATTGAGGTAATAATATTTACGTTACTTTATACATGTGATTTACCTCTGTTATAAATCCTCGAGTATTGTGTGTGTCAGCATACCGATCCAGGGATGACACTTAAGCACAGAGACTTGATCCATTTGGGTCGGGTCGCTACAAGATGATATCAGAGCACATGTTGACTGTAGGACATGACCCCTAGAAACTAGCAAGCCCATATGATAGATTTTTTCCCTAAAACTTCATTTTCTAAAAGATCTTTTACCTCTCTTCTCTTTTGAGCTTATTCAAATATTCCTTTTTAGTGAGACCATACCCCTTTCCCCTTTTGACCACACGGAGATTCGGCTGATGAGACCACTCCAAGAAGTACAAGATATCGGACAATTAGACCACTTCAGAATGAAGAGGACTTTGCCGTGCATTAGAAGAATGGACACTACAACGGTTGAAGACTCAGAAGACTTGAAGAATTTGAAGGCTCTACAGAATTTCCAGATTTGTATGACCTAGGAAAGCTACCCTTATGGAACTTGGCAGACTATGGAAGCTATCAATAACCGAGATCAAGGTGTATTGGAGAAAGACCGGAACATGGAGCATTAGAACTCAAAGTTTTGTCAAGAAAACCCTAAGGCAGGAGATATCAACTATGGAACGATAGCTCATGGAAATGACAAGAGCAGAAACACGGCTATCCATGAATCACCCTCTTATGCTATTGTCACTGTGCTGAGTTAAGCATGCATTTCTTCGAAAGGATTGGATGAAAAAAGGACTAATGGAGTATCTATCAGCAAGAGATGAAGTTTTAACCTTAACTGGTGTATCAAGGATCTGGAGTATTACATCAAGAAGTTTAGGGTGGACCTTTATGAAGTCATATTTTGACAAGGAAGTGTTCCGTGAAAAACTCGGGCCCTAGAAGCTGAAAGTAGCCAAGCTGGAGGAGCAAAACCTTGAGATACCGGAGATTCGACAAGAACTGAAGAATAGTAGGACCATGGCTCATGCCAAGGATGTTGAAATCCAGAAATTTGGAATGCAACCCCAGAATATTAAAGGACATCACGAGAGACTTCGCGTCAACAGAGATGAAGTGACAAAAGAACTTGCTAAGGTCAAGCACGTTCGGAAGAAGCCATCGGAGACATGAACAAGACTTGAAGAGTTTGGCGACTTTGAATATTTTTTGACCTTTAGAAGACCACACTCCTGTTATATACCTATGTTAGATCCGACGTTTGTGAGCTGTCATTTGTTTGATGTTTTTCCAACAACCACAAAAAGAAATATGTCTTTTCAAAACCGTTGTTTGTATTGTGTGCATCCCTCTCCATCTCTCTCATCTCACCCCAAAACCCATGGACCCAATAGAGGATGAATGGAGATGAACTCATATTTTCTGGACCGATGACTCAATTGGAGACAAACCAGTGGATTCAGAACATGGAAGATCATATGAAGAATAACACTATAGCCGGAAAGGATATGGCCCAGCATGCTCTTTAGTGCTTTGAAAGAGGTGCTGCTACCTGGTGGAAGATGTATCAAACCATCAATGGATGGCAAGGAGTAACCACTGGGAAAGAATTTAAGTTGACTTTGCCAAAGTCTCGTTTTGTGTCCCAGAAATTGAAGCCTGATGTAAGTGATATGAAGAAACCTTGTGCATGCAAGCTCTGTGGAGAAATAGAACACAACCATAGAGAACACAAGGGATGAATGCCCTAATTGTGAAGGAAGTCACCCAGCTGAAGAATACCCAACTAGGCAGAATACTTGTTTCTTGTGTTAAGGGACTACCCACTACCCTGCTTAGTGTCACATTTACCTCGTGGTTCAAAGAACCATCCAATGGAAGAAAGAAGCAATGAAAGGAGCCCTCATGGAAATTTTAGAAGAACCTATGGTGAAGGAAGAGGTGGAGGACACACCCGAAGAAGATCAAATTCAACCTTGCACCAAGTCATGCTATTCATGTGGAGAAGAAGGACACATCTCCCAGAATTGTATAAATGGGGACCTAGTAGAATTCCCGACAGAGGAAGTAGAGTATGACCCACAAGAAATAGAAGCCCTGATTGGAACAGAAAAGTCCAGGAAGAGAAGTAGATTGGATACCAAGAAGGACCTGAGTCATATCACCTGTTTCAAGTGCAAGGAGTCAGGGCACTACTTCAGCAGTTGCCCAAAAAGGAAGCCGAGGACCAAGGTAGTCAGAGTCGGGATTCGGAGTCGGATCGATTTTCCTCAGGCAGAATCGAATCGTGGAATCGGGGATTCTACTAGATTTACTCAAATAAGATATTTTGTATGCACACAAGAAATTTATATGGGTTCTATAGAGTTTTGACACTAAATATATGGAGCAAAGAACGTACACATCAATGCTAGTTGTATTCTACTTCTTTTTATGGCTAACCTACCATCTAGCTCGCATGTATGGAACATATATGAGAGGTAAACATATAGAACATTTAAACCTTCAATGCATGAAATTTACTTAGGTTCTTTTTAGAACGCGTGAATAGTCGATCACTTGTCTATTTGACATGCAATGCTAAACCTTGAAGGGTCTTGCTCTCCTTCTCCGATCAATCTTGAAGCATCCTTCTTTTCACACAGATTCCATCTATTGACGAGCCTAATCCTCAATTTTGATCTAGAGTTTCTGAGAGCTAGATGAAAGGTGTCGGCAGCTGAGCATTTGGGCTTGGGAGGGGAATAAAGGTCTATGAGGTATATGAAAAGGGTTTTGGATGATGGCATACTATACTGCTACAATTAAACAAACGGCTTAGATAACTTATTAGAATCGGACATAGTCCATAGCATAGTCAGGATTGTGCAGTTTTGTACATGATTCTATAATTTGGATCGCGACTCAACATGGATTCTACCCGATTCAGATTCAAAGTGGGATTTGGATCGACATGCTTCCGTAGGGTCGTGAATTCGTAGGATTCTAGCAGTCGAGTCGGGATTCTGACTACCTTGAAGAGGACCCAAGGAGGCTATGTAATCATGAAGAAACCTCGAGACTTGTCAGAAGTAATATGTTTTAGTTGTAGTGAAGCAGGGCACTTTGCCAGAGATTGTCCCAAGGAGAAGGAGACTTGTGATAATTAATTGTGTTTGTGAGAAGTATAGTAGTAGTAGTGAGAACATTTTCCTTTATATCGAGGTGTTAAGTTGATGCATGTAATGGAAGTGCAGGAGATTGTAATACTTTGAGAATCAATAAAGTTAGTATCGTGGGTAGTATTTGGATTTTATGAGTTGTTACTCTATGAAGAAAGATTTTGACCATTTTTGAGGATATGCAAAATATGGTCTATGGATGAATTTGTGCATTTCAATGGTGGTAGTACCCTGTGAGGACACTTGACCTCTGGAAAGGATAATGATATTCCATGGAGTGGACTACGGACAAAATAAGTATGAGTTTTATCTCGATATGTAGGACACCCCAAGAAGTATGAAGGGATGAAGTACTACTGGATATAAATGAGGAATAATGTTGGTAATATGGAGCAATTGTAACTCCATGATGAGTCGGAGTAATCACGTTTTAGTTTGGTACGAATAGAAGGAAGAGAGACAGTACAATTGGATGGATTTAAGAATGCTAGGAAGCTGGATGTTGGAATAATGATCAGTTGCCCCGATGATGATTTCAAGGTTTGCAAGTGATGAGATGGGCCATAACCCACAGGCTCCAGGACCTGCCAAGAAGCAAGCACACTCTTGTTGAAGGAAAAACCCTGGAAGAAGATACGACTTTATCAATAGACGATCTTATAGGAGTAACGCAAAACCTGAGAGTTGTGAAGGAACGATAGATGTTTCTTTGGCTTGCAGAATCAATGGATTTTTTTCCGAACCCAGTTCATGGACAAGACAAATTCTGCAATGCTTGTGAGGATGACCGAGTGTTAGAATACGAGATCCGATAAACCATATACAAGGTAATGATTTGGGTGCGGGGTGGATTGATCACCATACCGACTTACTCTTATTATTCGCCTTGCTATATGGATGGTAAATCTGAGCGGCTTGCCTATAGTAGAGAGACGACGATCAAAACCTTGTTTAAACCTTAGAATGGTATAAGTATTTTTCCTTGTACAAGGCAGTTGTTGCCAACCGTAGGTCATACGGTGAGGTTCAACCCAGACCCATTTCCTGCAGGAGAAACCATAAATGGTTGACCACCATGAGATATCGCTAGTTTTTTAGTATTGGCGCCCAACCCGTCAGCTAACAAGACCCAATCACAGAAGAACCTTACCAAGATTAAAGGACACAAGAATTGAGGAAAAAGGTTATGCCACTACCGGAAGGTCCTAGAGAAGAAATTATCCTGAACATCTGAGAGGATCGACACTGTCAACGAAAAGGAGGAAGTATATGAGTTTTGATGGAACCATAACCATGTTTCTAAGGGTGGTAGCACCCCAGACCCCCTGTGATGATCGATGGATTTTGAGAAGACCCCTGCCCTAACCTAGTACTTTCTAGCCTCTCCGAATCTCGAGGACGAGATTCATTTAAGGGTGGTAGCTTTGTAACATCCCAAAATTCTAAATTTTGGATTGTTATATTAAATAGATAGTTTTGATTGTTTGCTTGATTGTGATGAGTGAAATTGAGTGAAATTCAAAACTTTTTGAAAGTTAAATGAGAGGGAATAAAAGGACTTTCCCAAACTTTCTGTTGGGACCCCGATTCTAAGTCACACCGATCTAGCATGTAACACCTTATATCACTTTGAGGCCTCACGCGCGGTATTCCCACGGGTCTCGCCTTACCATGGCCCGGGACCGTTTGCGCCTTTTGGCTCACGTATATGATAGTGTCGCTAGCATCCATATGACAGAGAACCCTGGCCGACATGACTAGTCGTGAACCCAAAGTGGCACTAACTTACAGGGACAGGCATACATGAATCAACATCGAGCATGTCGGTCAGCAGCGTGCGAATCCGGGTTGTAGCACTAGGCTAACAGGACTCCGGTGAACCGGGCTGTAGCAGCCTAGGCAGGACTCCGGATGTCACCGCGTGACATTTCCCCGAAGGGACAGACACAGGAACAAAGTGAATCACATGCCGGCCAGTCTAAGTGTTTCGGAGCAGTAGTGCTGGGCTAGCAGGACTCCGGGTAAACCGGGCTATAGCGGACTACCATGGCTCGGTGGAAGAACTAGACTACATTTCCCCATAAGAGAGGCTACCAAGGATAGACAACTAGGTTGTCGGATCCCACACATAGCAATACACGTTACACGTACGCATAACATGCAAGTATGTGCTGTACAACATGGCATCACAACATAACGCGAACTCATATAGATAAAGGCCCAGAAGAGCCACATAGCATTAAATACAAACAGGGGTCACATGACCCATCATTCAGAGCATACAAGCAACGGAAGCATTACATGTCTGAGTCCAGACAACTACAAAAGAAAAAAGTCTGAGAAGCCTGACTATCTACAAGTCCCTCCCAAGGGTACAAGATCGTAGCTGAGGTAACAAGCTACTCGTCGAAGTCCAAGCGGTACTACTAGTGAGACAGATGTCTCACCTGCAAAACATAAATAAAGCAAACATGAGTACAAAGGTACTCAGCAAGACTTACATTAGATCCTATCATACATGCATTAGTATCAAGAAGGCAATGTGGGGTTTAGTTGCAGCAAGCCAGCTTTGACTCAGTGGCTATCCTGTTCTACGACAATGAGAAACTTCTTTGAGGCGAGGCAGCGCACACGAGTCCACTAAACACCACATCAATACACTACTATGGATTCATCCCCGTCTCTCTACGAGAAGGCCATCCATAGCACTCACACTTGTCTTGAGCATTTTAGAGTATCCACTTTAAGTTGTCTATGTACCACGTAAGCATCCAAGAAGTCCATAACTGAGGACACGGCTATTCGAATAGATCATGATAACCCTGCAGGGGTGTACTTCTTCACACACGCTCTCACCACTTATCACCATATACACGTCATGTATCTCGGCAACCTTCAAGCGGAAGCCTGGCGAGGGTGTCGGCCACGACCTGACTAACCGCACAAGACTCTAGTCCAGGCTTATCACCTATTCGGGTTCCATCCACAAGGAGATCCGGCCGGGGTTTCGCTCACGGCCCCAGACGATGTGTACAGGGTTCCCGAGCCCACCATCCGGGTGCCACTCGGTACACCGGGCCACGTGTGCCTAGTCTGTCCCAAGTCCACCCTGCCGGGTGCCACTCGGTAGAAAAATAGCACTACCTACAAACACCAGAAACTATTTGCAACTCCTGGACAGAGATCAAGGGCGGTTAATAAGTCGAGAGAGCTTGGAGCGCCCGGAGCCCAATGTGTGGTAGTAGCTAGTCATTGGACAACTTACACAGAACTTCAGTTCTTAAGGACGGTCCCAATGAGACAACCCACCATGTACTCCTACATGGCCTCTCACCGCTACCTTTACCAAATCATGTTCACACGCTTAACTCTCAGCACCGGAACATATCATAACACTCCAATTCATTCCCGATGAATCAATCCTGACACAACTCTAAGCAATAGGACGCATGGCATGGTAGGAACACAACATGGCTCAAACAACTCCTACACATGCTAGTGGGTTTTAACTATTTACTGTGGCAATGACAGGTCATGCAGAGGAATGGGTTCAACTACCGCAGCATAAAGTAGCAGTTGAATCATTGTTGTCCTAATGCAATAAATGAGAGCAGGAGCGAGAGAGTAGGATTGTATCGGAATGAACAAGGGGGTTGCTTGCCTAGTAGATCAACAGGGGGCATTGCTCCACTAACATGTACTCTGGATCGGTCTCTGGAGCAGGACCTATTGAGAAGGAACGGTGTCAAAAATCAAACACAAGCATATGCAACAATATGATGCATGAACATGGCATGAGTATGTGATGTTGTTTGAGTTAATGCATCTAGCATTTATTTGGTTGAAGTCCATTTGAACCAAGGGTTCAAATGCAACTCCAAATTAAGCTCTTAAATATGCCATTTATATGTTTTCATATATACAGCATGTATAGGTTGGTTTGTCATGCATGAGAATGTTACAGATGGATAGATTGAATTTTTTTGATAATTTTCCATATATAAATTATTTCAATCTGAGCTACGGTTGAATTTCTATGAATTTTAGGAGTTTATAACATTTTCTGGATTTTCCTGATTTATTTTAAATCCAGAAAACCATTACTGCGTCAGCATGACAGCAGCATTGCGTCAGCAAGTCAAAGGCGGCTGACCAGGTCAAACCTGATGTGTGGAGTCCACACGTCAGTGTGACAGGTTAAACAGGGGGTTATCTCTGATTTAACTAAAAGATTAAGGTGCCAGGGCCCACTGTCAGTGTCAGCAGGCTAATTAGGTTTAACTAACACTTAACTAAAATTAGCGGGGGCCTGGCCCACTTGTCAGCGAGCCAGGGGAGGTCAAACCCCTGGTCAGCGGGGTTAAACCCGCCGGCGACTCGACACCGGCGAGGCCAGACGCGGGGGAGGGCCTCGGATTTGGTCCTCCAGTGACCAAATGGGTCGCGGAGACCACGGGCGAGGAGCCAGGGCTCGTCCGTGTCTTCTGGGGCAAGTGGGAGAGGCAGGGACGACCGGAGCTCGCTGGAATCGAGCTCGAGTCAGCGGCCGAAGCTCGACTCCGGGCGGGATGTGGCTGCAGGGCACGGCAGGGGCTGCGGAGGGAGGTTTTGGTCTTCTGGGAGGCTCCTGAGCGCGATGGCATGCGCGGACGCGAGCTGCGGTGGCTCTGGCCACGACGGTGAGGATCCACGGCGGCGCGACCACTTGGGTCCGGTGGTTAGCACGGCTACGGTGCGCGAGTGACAAAATGGAGAGGGGAAATGACGGTGGGGCTCATAGTGGATCCGGCAGAGGCTTCAGCGAGCTCGGGGAAGGTCCAACGAGGGCGGAACGGCAACGGCGATCTCCGACGACCGGAGGTGAAGAAGACGGCAGTGATGGGGTGGAGCTCTAGGACATAGCAGCGAGGCGAGGGGAGCCCGGTGGGCACGACTATGGCGAGCGGCGGCGACGAACCCGTTCGGTGGGTGGGAGAGAGAGGTCCAGGGAAGGGGGAAAGGCCCGAGAGCGAGAGAGAGGGAGATCCAGGGGTGCGTGGCGACGCCAGAGGCGTCCAGGAGGAGCCAGGCAGGCAGCTGCCGGCGTGGCGCGTCGCGGCGCCGTGCTCGGGCTTGCCTCTGCCAGTAGGCAGAGGTTGAAGACTAAGATGCCCCTGGTGGGCTGGGCTGGTTAGTTGGGCTGCTAGGTAAGGTCAAGTGAGCTTTTTCTCCATTTTTGTTTTTCTTTTCTATTTTCTGACATTTGTTTTGACTTAGTAATAATACTAAATCATTTTATTTTCTTCTGACAATTTTTGCAGGGACCTAAGGGGTTATTCCAAAGCCCCTCAGCAAAATTCAGAATTTTTGGACGTATATAAACTATATCACACACACACACACACACACACACACACACACACACATATATATATATATATATATATCCAAGGCAAATAATTATGGCATTAATTCCAAATGGCCAAAATAAATATTTATGGGCTCCTAAAAATATTGGTTTGAATTTTACCTCTGACCAATATTTTCAGAGAGCAACATGAACATTTTGTTGGTCCTTTTTGGAGCACTTTTTATCTGGGTCATTTCCAGAAATGAATTATGAGGGTTTCGCAAATCCCCAATTCAAATTTAAAAGAAATTTAAACATGATGCACACATGACTAGCTAGTCTAGGTCATACCAGAACTAGGGATGTGACAACTCGCCCCCACTCGAAAGAATCTCGTCTCGAGATTTAGGAGTTGGCGGAAAGAAAGTGGGATACTCAAGTCGAAGACGATCTTCACGCTCCCAGGTAGCTTCTCTCTCGGAATGATGAGACCACTGGACCTTGAGAAACTTGATGTTATGACATCAAGTGACACGCTCTGCTTGATCAAGGATGCGAACAGGGTACTCTCGATATGTGAGGTTATCTTGGAGATCAAGCGTTTCGTGGTCCACTCCGCGGATGGGATCCGAGAAGCAACGCGCGAGTTGAGAGACGTGGAAGACATCATGAACTCGAGAAAGATGTGGGGGTAGTTCCAACTAGTAGGCAACCTCTCCTCGTTTAGCGAGAATGCAAAAAGGACCAATGTAACGAGGAGCCAACTTGCCCTTGATACCGAAACGATGGGTACCCTTCAAAGGGGTAACCCGAAGGTAAGCTTTGTCGCCAACTTCATAAGCCACTTCCTTATGACTACGATCATACTGGCTCTTTTGACGAGATTGGGCTGTTTTCAAATTCTCACGAATGATGCGAACTTGCTCTTCTACCTCCTAGGTCATATCCAGTCCAAAGAATTGTCTTTCACTGGTTTCTGACCAGTTCAAAGGTGTTCGACATCTTCGTCCATACAGAACCTCAAAAGGAGCTTTCTTGAGGCTGGATTGGTAGCTATTGTTATAAGCAAACTTGGCGTAAGGAAGACACTTCTCCCAATCCATACCAAATGAGATAATGCAAGCTTTGAGCATGTCTTTGAGAATTTGGTTGACACTTTCCACCTGACCACTTGATTGAGGGTGGAAAGCGGTACTAAAGGAAAGATGGGTGCCCATGGCAGTTTGGAAACGCTCCCAGAAATGAGAAGTGAAAAGACTACCACGTTCTGAATTGATCTCTAGTGGAACACCATGAAGTGACACTATTCAAGAAATATATAAGTCAGCGAGCTGACTAGCAGTGATACTCTCTCGAACAGGTAGGAAGTGAGCCACTTTGGAAAGACGATCAATGACTATGAAGATAGCATTATTACCTTTCTTGGTCCTGGGAAAACCGGTGATGAAGTCCATACCAACTTTATCCCATTTCCACTCAGGAATAGCTAAAGGTTGAAGGGTGCTAGCAGGATTTTGATGTTCTGCCTTAACGCGACGACAAACGTCATAGTTAGCAATGAACTCAGCGATTTCTCTTTTCATCCTAGTCCACCAGAACCTCTGGCGTAGGTCCTGATACATCTTAGTACTACCGGGATGAATCGTGAGAGGAGATTCATGCGCCTCCTTAAGGATTAATTGTCGAAGATGTTGATTCTTGGGAACCACCAAGCGACTCTCAAAGAAAACAACACCACGATCATCTATAGAGAAACTACCACCAACTCCCTTGTTAATGTTTCTCTTGATCCGGGAAATTCCCGTATCCTGCTTCTGAGCAGAGATGATCTGATCCACAAGAGTAGGTTTCGCCACCAAGGTAGAAAGGAATCCGTGAGGAGCAATGTGAAAGTTGAGCTTACATAACTCCTCATGGAGAAGTGGTTGGCCCTGTTGCAACATGAGATTGTTGCAATAGGACTTACGACTTAGTGCATCAGCCATGACATTTCCCTTGCCTGGGGTGTAAGTAATCCCTAAGTCGTAATCTGAGATCAACTCCAACCAACGTCTTTGCCTAAGGTTCAAATCTGGTTGGGTGAAGATATACTTGAGACTCTGGTGATCAGTGTAAATCTCGCAACGCTTACCAAGAAGGTAATGTCGCCAGGTCTTAAGTGCATAGACTACGGCTGCAAGCTCTAGATCATGTGTAGGATAATTCTCCTCATGTGGATGCAACTGTCGAGATGCATAGGCAATCACATGACGATCATGCATAAGAATGCAACCTAGTCCCTGTCGTGAGGCATCACAATAGATAACAAAGTCCTTAGTGAAATCCGGTGGCACAAGTATGGGAGCAGAAGTCAGGCGTCTTTTCAGTTCCTGAAAACTGTGCTCACACTATGGGGACCACTCAAACTTTTTATCTTTCTTGAGAAGTTCCGTGAGAGGTTTGGCCACTTTGGAGAAGTTCTCAACAAAGCATCGATAGTAACTGTCTAGGCCAAGGAAACTCCTAACTTGCTTAACCGTTTCAGGCGGAGTCCAATCAAGAACGGTCGGAACTCTCTCGGGATTGACAGCAATGCCCTTACCAGAGATCACGTGGCCGAGATAGGTCACTTCTGGCAACCAAAATTTGCACTTGGAGAACTTGGCATAAAGGCGGTGCTCTCTGAGTTTTTCTAACACAAGTCTAAGATGTTCGGCCTGCTCTTCCTCGTTCTTCGAGTAAATAAGAATATCATCGAGGTAAACCATGACGAACTTATCTAAGTACTCCATGAAGATCGAGTTCATCAAGCGAGAGAATGTAGCTGGAGCATTGGTTAGACCAAAGGACATGACGGTGTACTCATACTAACCATAACGAGTGACGAAAGCCGTCTTAGGAATGTCCCCATTTCTAATCTTTATTTGATGGTAGCCTAACCTCAAATCCATCTTGGAAAAGACTAAGGATCCAGCGAGCTGATCATATAGATCGTTGATCCTGGGGAGCGGATACTTGTTCTTTATCGTGACCAAATTAACGGGACGATAATCTACAACCATTCGGTCCGTACCATCCTTCTTCTTGACGAAGAGGATGGGGCAATCCCAGGGAGAAGAACTAGGACGGATGAAACCCTTTTGCAAGGATTCATCGAGTTGTTTCTTAAGCTCAGCTAGTTCTAAGGGTGCCATCTTGTAAGGTCTCCTAGAGATTGGAGCGGTTCCTGGGATAAGATCTATGACAAACTCTACATCTCTGTCAGGTGGAATACCTGGTAGTTCCTCTGGAAAGACATCCGGAAAGTCACGGACTACCGAGATATCTTCAAGGTCAGGAAGAGGGCTGGCATTAAGAGAGTAGAGTTGACGCTTTGCAACTCTGGTGGAGACAGTGACTATCTTTCCAGATGGGTGTGTAAGCTGGACAGACCTGGTGAAACAATCAATCTTGGCATGATGAGCTGTCATCCAGTCCATACCCAAGATGGTGTTAATATCTGAAGACTTGAGGGCTACAAGTGATGCAAGGAATACAAGTCTGTCAACAAGGATTTCATTACCATGGCTTATCCTGGTAGTTTGCCATCTAGACCCTGGAGTTTGGATTTCAAGTGGAGTTGGCATATCACAAAATGACATGTCATGCAAACGAGCATAGCCTTTAGAGATGAAGGAGTTAGATGCTCCGGTATCGAACAGAACCGAAGCTGGATGGCAGTTGACAAGGAGTGTACCAAGAATGACATCCGGATCATCATGTGCGTCTTTAGCTAAGACATGATGCACACATCCACGTTCAGTGGGAGCTGACTTGACACTAATCATCTTGCGTGATGGCTTATCATGTCCAACAGACTTCTCAGGCAGGGGTGGAGCATAGTTGGTTTGAGAGCAGTCACGTGGATAGTGTCCTGGCTCTCCGCATGTGAAGCAAGTCCCTGAGGTAGGACATGGACCCGCTTTGACAAGCGGTCTACCAATAGGCCTGGGTGGAGCATGTAACTGAACTGGGTGAGGCGCCACATAAGAGGGCCTCGGTGAATAACCGGGTGGAAGAGCGGAGTTCGGAACCCAAATCCAGCGCTTCTGCGAAGTAGAACCGGAGGAAGAACCCAAATCACGGGTGTGCTTACGAGACTCTTCATAAGTGAGTTGAGCTGTCTCCGCATTAATGGCCTTGTTCACAAGAGCCTGGAATGTATTGCAATGGTGCAAGTGGAGATCACGATGCAACTTGGGGTTGAGACCCTTCTGGAACCTAGCCTGCTTCTTGGTGTCTGTGGACACCTCTTCTATAGCATAGCGGGCAAGGTTCTCAAACTCTCTACTGTAAGCATCAACAACCATCTTACTCTGGGTGAAACTACAGAACTCTTCTCTCTTGCAGTCAATGAGAGCCTGAGGAATGTGATGCTCACGAAAAGCCTCAGTGAAATCTCTCCAGGTGGGTATCTAGCCAGCTGGAAGCATAGCCTCATAGTTCTGCCACCAAATACTAGCAGGACCTTCCAGGTGATAAGTAGCATAGGTGACCTTGTCACCTTCAACTACGTTCGCGGAACGCAGCTTGTGTGTGATACTACGAAGCCAGTCATCTGCATCGAGTGGTTCAATGGAATGATGGAAGGTAGGTGGTTTCAGACCAATGAAATCATAGATGGTCGCTGACTCTTTGTGCTGATGGGAGGTGTTCTCCTCAATACGTGCTAACAAGTGGTTAGACTCACGCTTGTTCTTCTCCATCTCTAACATGAACTCTGCCAATGAAGGCTGGTCGGGAGGATCCTCATCCCTACCATCTCCATGGTTCCGACTACGAGCAACAGAACTTCGGTTAACCGGCAACATCCTGAAGAACGAAACCAAGGAAAACAAGGATGGATTCAACATCAACTAAAGGATGCAGAAGGTAGCACAAGAATTTAGTATCTCTCAAACTCCTAGGACAATTCCGGCAGCATAACGGCAGTAAAATGCTCAAAATGAGACATCCTGCAAACGATGGGGTAGCACCAAACTCAACATCAACACTCAAGGTTCTGAGATATTAATAAATAGGCTACACCGGAGGTACTCGAACTGGGATATGACTCAGATCAACCAATCTTAAAAGACTACGGAGTAGTAACACGTGATCCTGATAGACAGAAGAGGAAGCCTAGTTCCTTAACCCCGTAGGAAAGATAGGATGACTCAGATCAGAAAGCACGAGGTATAAGGAGTAAAAAGAGCCTTACGTTCCTTTCCACAATCAATTCCCTTATATAACTAAAGAATTTCTAGACTCAACTTCGACCAGGTTGGCTTGGAAATCCTACAGGCAATCAGGCTCTGATACCAAAGCTGTCGGGACCCCGATTCTAAGTCACACCGATCTAGCATGTAACACCTCATATCACTTTGCGACCTCACGCACGGCATTCCCACGGGTGTCGCCTTACCTTGGCCCGGGACCATTTGCGCCTTTTGGCTCACGTATATGATAGTGTCGCTAGCATCCATATGACAGAGAATCCGGGCCGACATGACTAGTCGTGAACCCAAAGTGGCACTAACTTACAGGGACAGGCATACATGAATCAACATCGAGCATGCCGGTCAGTAGCATGCGAATCCGGGCTGTAGCACTGGGCTAACAGGACTCCGGTGAACCGGGCTGTAGCAGGCTAGGCAGGACTCCGGATGTCACCGCGTGACATTTCCCCGAAGGGACAAACACAGGAACGAAGTGAATCACATGCCGGCCAGTCTAAGTGTTCCGGAGCAGTAGTGCTGGGCTAGCAGGACTCCGGGTAAACCGGGCTGTAGCGGACTACCATGGCTCGGTGGAAGCACTAGACTAGGCTACCAAGGATAGACAACTAGGTTGTCGGATCTCACACATAGCAATACACATTACACGTACGCATAACATGCAAGTATGTGCTGTACAACATGGCATCACAACATAACGCGAACTCATATAGATAAAGGCCCAGAAGAGCCACATAGCATTAAATACAAACAAGGGTCACATGACCCATCATTTAGAGCATACAAGAAACGTAAGCATTACATGTCTGAGTCCAGACAACTACAAAAGAAAAAATGTTGAGAAGCCTGACTATCTACAAGTCCCTCCCAAGGGTACAAGATCGTAGCTGAGGTAACAAGCTACTCGTCGAAGTCCAAGCGGTACTACTAGTGAGACAGATGTCTCACATGCAAAACATAAATAAAGCAAACGTGAGTACAAAGGTACTCAGCAAGACTTACATCAGATCCTATCATACATGCATTAGTATCAAGAAGGCAATGCGGGGTTTAGTTGCAGCAAGCCAGCTTTGACTCAGTGGCTATCCTGTTCTACGACAACGAGAAACTTCTTTCAGGTGAGGCAGCGCACACGAGTCCACTAAACACCACATCAATACACTACTATGAATTCATCCCCGTCTCTCTACGAGAAGGCCATCCATAGCACTCACACTTGTCTTGAGCATTTTAGAGTATCCACTTTAAGTTGTCTATGTACCACGTAAGCATCCAAGAAGTCCATAACCGAGGACACGGCTATTCGAATAGATCATGATAACCCTGCAGGGGTGTACTTATTCACACACGTTCTCACCACTTATCACCATATACACGTCATGTATCTCGGCAACCTTCAAGCGGAAGCATGGCGAGGGTGTCGGCCACGACCTGACTAACCACAGAAGACTCTAGTCCAGGCTTATCGCCTATTCGGGTTCCATCCGCAAGGAGATCCGGCTGGGGTTTCGCTCACGGCCCCAGACGATGTGTACAGGGTTCCCGAGCCCACCATCCGGGTGCCACTCGGTACACCGGGCCACGTGTGCCTAGTCTGTCCCAAGTCCACCCTGCCGGGTGCCACTCGGCAGAAAAATAGCACTACCTACAAACACCAGAAACTCCTGGACAGAGATCAAGGCGGTTAATAAGTCGAGAGAGCTTGGAGCGCCCGGAGCCCAATGTGTGGTAGTAGCTAGTCATTGGACAACTTACACAGAACTCAGTTCTTAAGGACGGTCCCAATGAGACAACCCACCATGTACAACATGTATAGGTTGGTTTGTCATACATGAGAATGGTACAGATGGATAGATTGAATTTTTCTGATAATTTTTCATATATAAATTATTTCAATCTGAGCTACGGTTGAATTTCTATGAATTTTCGGAGTTTATAACATTTTCTGGATTTTCCTGATTTATTTTAAATCCAGAAAACCATTACTGCGTTAGCATGACAGCAGCATTGCGTCAGCAAGTCAAAGGCGGCTGACCAGGTCAAACCTGACGTGTGGGGTCCACACGTCAGTGTCACAGGTTAAACAGGGGGTTGTTTCTAATTTAACTAAAAGATTAAGGCGCCAGGGCCCACTGTCAGTGTCAGCAGGCTAATTAGGTTTAACTAACACTTAACTAAAATTAGCAGGGGCCTGGCCCACTTGTCAGCGAGCCAGGGGAGGTCAAACCCCTGGTCAGCGAGCCAGGGGAGGCCAGACGCGGCGGAGGGCCTCGGATTTGGTCCTCCGGTGACCAAATGGGCCGCGGAGACCACGGGCGAGGAGCCAGGGGTCGTCCGCGTCTTCTGGGGCAAGTGGGAGAGGCAGGGACGACCGGAGCTCGCCGGAATCGAGCTCGAGGCGGCGGCCGAAGCACGGCTCCGGGCGGGATGTGGCTGCAAGGCACGGCAGGGGCTGCAGGGGGAGGTTTTGGTCTTCTGGGAGGCTCCTGAGCGCGATGGCATGCCCGGGAGCGAGCTGTGGTGGCTCTAGCCACGACGGTGAGGATCCATGGCGGCGCGACCACTCGGGTCCGGTGGTTAGCACGGCTACGGTGCGCGAGTGACAAAATGGAGAGGGGGAAATGACGGTGGGGCTCACAGCGGATCCGGCAGAGGCTTCAGCGAGCTCAGCGGAGGTCCAACACGGGCGGAACGACGACGGTGATCTCCGGCGGCCGGAGGTGAAGAAGACGGCGGTGACGGCTCCACGGGGTGTCCCCGGTTGCTTGGCTTGACGAAGACGGAGAAGGCGACGGGGCGGAGCTCTAGGACACAACAGCGAGGCGAGGGGAGCACGGTGGGCACGGCTATGGCGAGCGGCGACGACGAACCCGTTCGGTGGGTGGGAGAGAGAGGTCCAAGGAAGGGGGAAACGCTCGAGAGCGAGAGAGAGAGAGGGAGAGCCAGGGGTGCGTGGCGACGCCAGAGGCGTCCAGGAGGAGCCAGGCAGGCAGCTGCCGGCATGGCGCATCACGGCGCCGTGCTCGGCCTTGCCTCTGCCAGTAGGCAAAGGTTGAAGACTAAGATGCCCCTGGTGGGCTGGGCTGGTTAGTTGGGCTGCTAGGTAAGGTCAGGTGAGCTTTTTCTCCATTTTTGTTTTTCTTTTCTATTTTCTGACTTTTGTTTTGACTTAGTAATAATACTAAATCATTTTATTTTCTTCTGACAATTTTTGCAGGGACCTAAGGGGTTATTCCAAAGCCCCTCAGCAAAATTCAGAATTTTTGGACATATATAAAATATATCACATATATATATCCAAGGCAAATAATTATTGCATTAATTCCAAATGGCCAAAATAAATATTTATGGGCTCCTAAAATTATTGGTTTCAATTTTACCTCTGGCCAATATTTTCAGAGAGTAACATGAATATTTTCTTGGTCCTTTTTGGAGCACTTTTTATCTGGGTCATTTCCAGAAATGAATTCTGAGGGTTTCACAAATCCCCAATTCAAATTTAAAAGAAATTTAAACATGATGCACACATGACTAGCCAGTCTAGGTCATACCAGAACTAGGGATGTGACACTTTCATTTTGCTTTTCTGATCTCCATGAATTCAAATTCTTTTCAAATACAAAACCCCACAGAGAAGATGATATGACTTCTTCCATTTAATTAAATGAACAGGGTTTTTGAAAATATTTGAATTTCATTTGGAAATATTTTTCCAACTCACAAACTTTATGCAACTCAATGATTTTCACGAGAGAAGATAAAATGACTTCTTCAAATTATATGAAATATGAGTTGGAAGTTTCAAAGAAACCAAATTTAATGCCGCTTTGTAATCATTTTCAATTTGGAGTTATTTTGGTTTTACTGAAATTATTTTTCTGCCAAAATAAAATATATGGAAAATAGGTTAAAATGATTCCCTACAATAGAAAATTGGAGAGAAGTAAATTTGAAATCAGTATGGTATTTGTAAAATGATTTTTATTGGGTTTTATTGCATCAGTAGCACTCTTTGCTTTATTTAAAATTTTGTAGATTTTATTTGACGTTAATAAAATGTTCATTTCATAGAAAATCTTTTCCTAAAAATTTTGATATATAATATGCATATATAAAATTCTAATTTATTTTTTTATTTGGTTTTCCTTCTGTTTCTATTTTAAAAAAATTGTACTTATGACTCATAATTATTTGTCGCCCACACGCGTAGCATAGTGGCAGCGGCGCCTCATCTTAACTTTTTCTCCTAAATGGGCCAGGCCTAGCCAACCTTTTTCTTTTTAGATTTTTTTATCCATTCTTCCTTTGGCAAAAAAAAACTGCGGATCGTACACGCGGCCGGCCGAACAGCCTAAGACTTTAGGCAGGCACCTCCCATTTTCTTTTCTTTACGTCTATGTTTAGTCCCATATTGCCTAGCCTTTGACCCCTAAACCTCTTTTCCACCTATAAATATAGATCCATAGAGCCTTCAAAAATCATTTGATTCGGGTTAAATCAATATTTTGGTTTGACTAGATTCATTAAAGAAAAATATTTTTTCTTCTATCCGGCGGACTTCTGAAAATTGTTTCCACTATTCGAAGTTGTCTTTTCTCTACCTTATAAAGGTATCTTTCTTCGTTTTCTTTTTATACTTTCATAGTTTATTATTTTCTAGACTAGTACGGTAGAATAATTAGATTATCAATTAGTCTCTGTATTTATACATTAGACCTAGAATTCTTTTAGGCATATCTATTTTTTCTTCGTAAAACAGTTTGGCCCTGATTTTTCAAATAGGCATAACTTTTCACTCATTTATCCAAATTAGATGAAACCATCGCTTATAGCTTCGTCTTGTTTTAACCTATTCAGTGAACCTGTCACATCAACTTTTTGAAATTTTCAAATTTTGAAATTTATTCAGATTCATATTCAAACTTCTTTTGATCATAACTTGACTTTCGTAATTCCGATTTAGTTGATTCTTTTTGCAAATCGAAGCTCTTGACCTAAACTTTCTGATAAGACCAAATCCACACAATTTTGGTACTGTTAGAAATTGTTTTCTGTTGCAAGAGTTAATTGCTTGTTTTCGAAGTTTTCTGAAGTCTTTTTTTCGATTTTTTCACATGAGTGCTTATGTATGCAATTGCTTGCTCACGATAAATTGAACGGAGTGTGACGAGTAGAACTATCAGGAGTTATGAGTGTGAATCATCTTCATCAACAGTGTGAGGCAAGTTCACACTTTGATCATACTTTCATACCTCGTTTTTATGCATTAGTTTCACCCTCAAACATCGCATGGCTAGGAATTGATAACATGTGGGTATTGGGAAGTAGTTCATGAGGTAGGAACCTATTGTCCTGCATTCAAACCTTGGGAGTTACTTTTACGTTATGCTCATACTGCTATGCTATGCTCGTAGGCATGGATTGGTTTGAGAGAATTCATGAAAGATGTGAGAGATTATTGTTAACTAAGGTTTAACTTAAGGTGGCTACTTTAATACACATCTGGGTGGATTGGTTGGGGCACCCTGGGGGCATACCAGTGGACTTGCCCAGACACCTGGGGATATACCAGTGTTGTACTAGGAGATCCCGGGGAACCCGTGTGATCATCCTATGGTTCGCCACCCAGGATCATAGGGATCATAAGATTATTCATGCTAGAAACTTTCGTCTGCAGCCACAAGCTATTATGGGCTCTAGCATAGTGGAGTAAGTTGCATGACCTCTTCCAGTGGTAGGCTAGCAGATGTAGGGGACGTAGGTTGGTACAGTCTACCCGGGGTTAGAGTTAATGCTTCTGAAAAATTGTGTCTCGGTCATCCGTTTCTCAAACAACATGTAGTGCGAGAAATCCAACGGGGGAGATCGAGTCTTGTGAGGAAAAGTGCGCAAACCTCTGCAGAGTGTACCAACTAATCATGATTAGCCGTGTCCCCGGTTATGGACATCTTGAGTATCTGGTTCTTGGATTATCATGTTGATCTCATCACTTTACTTAATTAATTTGTTGGGTTATAAATATTATTTTGGGATTAAGTTAGGGATATACCTTCTCAATAATTTTCAACAAACTTTGTAGTTAAATAAAATATATTCCTTTGCAATAGGGAAAATTGGCTTTTCGCAAAAACATGATAACCATAGAGCTTTTCCACCAGCCAAATATGCATGTAGTGATAGCTATTATTCATCATTATCCTATGGTGTGAATTTGCCAGTACATTCAATGTACTGACCCTTTGTGGATGCAATGTCTCATGTTGCAGGAATCTTACGACGAGTAAGTGATATGTTACGGTTATGATTTCTACACTCAACTTTGCCATTGGTGTTGATGGGAATCCACAACCTTGTTGTTACTTCCGCTATTTGGATTGAGGTAATGGTATTTATGTTACTTCATACATGTGATTTACCTCTGTTATAAATCCTCGAGTACTGTGTGTGTCAGCATACCAATCCAGGGATGACACTTAAGCACAGAGACTTGATCCATTCGGGTCGGGTCGCGACAATGCGTCAAACATTTGGCATAAGTAGTAGCAAAAGTGGGATCATGCTCATACAAGTCTTTTATGTGCTCAAAGCCAATGACATTCAACTCAAGTTGAGTAACAAGCATGCATATGCGGGAAAGGGCATCCGCCACAATGTTTCCTTTACCTTTAATGTACTTGATGACATAAGGAAAAGACTCAATAAATTCACTCCATTTAGCATGACGATTGTTCAACTTGGTTTGGCCCTTAAGATACTTGAGTGTTTCATGCTCGGTATGAATGATAAACTCATGAGGGCGAAGATAGTGTTCCCATTCATGCAAAACGCGGACTAAAGCATATAGCTCTTTGTCATATATGGGGTAATTGAGTTCCACGCGAGAGAGTTTCTCACTAAAGTAAGCTATGGTGCACTTCTCTTGCGTTAACACACCTCCTATGCCATTACCACTAGCATCACAATGAATCTCAAAAGGTTTGTCAAAGTTGGGTAAAGCAAGCACGGGAGCATAAGTAAGAAAATTCTTAAGCTCATTGAAAGCGGTATCTTGGGATCGTCCCCAAACAAAAGGCGCATTCTTCTTGCTCAAAGCATGCAAAGGCGAAGCAATGGTGCTAAAATCTTTCACAAAGCGATGATAGAAACCCGCAAGGCCAAGAAAACTATGCACTTGAAGCAAGTTGGTTGGTTTTGGCCAAGTCTTGATAGCATTGATCTTGGACTCATCAACATGAACACCCTCAGAGGAAACAACAAGACCGAAGAAAACGAGCTTGTCAACGCCAAAAAGGTATTTCTCCATATTAGCATAGAGGTGCTCTTTTCGAAGAGTTTGTAAAATGGTGCGAACATGGGTGACATGATCTCTAAGAAATTTGCTATAAACAAGGATATCATCGAAGTAGACCACAATAAACACACCAATGTAAGGGCGAAAAACATGATTCATAAGGCGCATAAAAGTACCCGGTGCTTCCGAGAGAAACATAGGCATGACTAACAACTCATACAAGCCAAACTTGGTTTTGAAAGAGGTTTTCCATTCATCACCCTCTTGTATGCGGATTTGATAGTAACCACTCTTAAGATCAATTTTTGAAAAGATAGTGGCACCGCTAAGTTCATCAAGCATATCATCAAGGCGTGGAATGGGGTACCTATAACGAACGGTGATAGCATTGGTAGTTCTACAATCGGAGCACGTGCGAAAGCTACCATCTCGTTTTGGCACAAGAATGACCGGGACGGCACAAGGGCTCAAACTTTCACGCACATGTCCATGGTCTATGAGATGCTTTACTTGCCTTTGTATTTCTTTGGTTTCTTCGGGGTTGACGCGGTAGGGAGCTTTGTTCGGAAGCGGTGCTCCAGGGATAAGGTCGATGCGGTGCTCAATGCCTCGTAGTGGAGGTAGTCTCGGAGGTAGCTCATCAGGGAAAACATCGTGAAATTCCTACAAAAGAGAAGACAACACTAGAGGAAGAGTGTAAGAGGTGTTAGTTGGTGGTTCATTGTCCTTGCACAAAAGGACGTAGTGTAGGACACTAGATGGGTTCTCACACACTCCTCTTATCTCACTTTTGGTGGCAAATAGGACTAAGTTCTTCTTTTCGCTCATCGTGGAGGTGCTCGATTTGGGTTTGTGGCGCTCACTCTCTTTTTGGTGGCTCGCTCTCTCACTATTATCTCTACGATGGGTGGCTTGCTTGTCGGCGACAACTTGGCTTGGAGACATGTTACGAAGGACGTACTCCTTGCCCTTCATCTTGAAGACGTAGTGGTTCGTTCGGCCGTTGTGGATGACTCCTCTATCAAATTGCCATGAGCGTCCAAGGAGAAGGTGGCAAACGGTCATTGGAACGATGTCGCACTCTAAGGTATCTTCGTAGGCGCCAATTTTGAAGGAGACTTGTACTCGATGCTCGACTTGTATAGTGCCGGAGTCGCTAAGCCATTGCACTTTGTATGGATGTGGGTGCTTCGTCTTAGGCAATTGGAGCTTGGAGCAAAGTTCTTCACTTGCGAGATTATGACAACTCCCTCCATCGATGATGACCTTGACGGATCTTCCATTGATGTCGGCCTTGGTGTGGAATATGTGGCATCTTTGTTCTTCTTCTTTGTGATGTTGGAGAGTCAAGACTTTGGAGACGACAAGAGCGGGACTTGAATCTTCATCGCAAAAGACTTGTTCCTCTTCATCGTTCACTTGCCGGTGCATGGCGACTTGCTCAAGACCATCCATTTCGCCTTCACTCATCGAGTCGTAGGTTCCGTCGTCGTTGAGGATCATGGTCCGCTTATTGGTGCACTCGTAGGACTTGTGGCATCGGCCTCCGCATGTGAAGCATTTGAAGGAACTCGTCTTTACGGTCTCATCGGTTGGAGTGGATGATGATGAAGCTCTTGGCTTGAAGTTTCTTGTAGTAGGAGGATGACTTGGAGTTGATGAAGCTTTCTTGGAACTCGACTTGTCGACGTTGCTTGTAGAAGGCTTGATAGAAAGTGTTGGAGTCATTGAAGTTTGGTTGTTGGAGAAGCCGTAGGACTTGGATGAGAACTCGGCATACTTGAAATCGTCTTGCACTTGATGTTCCGCTTTGGTAGCTTGATGCACTAGCTCGATGAGGTTCGAGTATGGTTGGAAGTCGGCGATCTTCTTGATAGGATGGTTTAGTCCATTCAAGAAACATGCCATTGTTTGCTCATTGTCTTCCGTAAAATTGGCTCGTATCATGGCAATCTCCATCTCCTCGTAGTACACTTCAACGCTCTTGGTTCCTTGCTTGAGTATTTGGAGTTTCTTGAAGAGGTCGCGGTTGTAGTAGGTAGGCACAAAGCGTGCTCTCATGACATCCTTAATTTGCGCCCAAGTAGTGATGGGTGGTTCACCTCTTGCCTCTCGGCGCTCGATAACTTGTTCCCACCAAATGAGGACATAGTCCTGGAACTCAAGGGATGCCATTGCGATCTTCTTCTCTTCTTCATAGTTATGCAAGCGGAAGATTTTGTCGACCTTCAATGCCCATGAAAGATAATCTTTGGGATCGTTGCTTCCGTTGAAATTGGGCATGGTGTACTTGAGCTTGCCGTAGCGTTGCTATTCATTGAGTTCGGGTTGGGGATGATGATGTCCATGTTATTGATGATTGTCAAGCTCGTGTCACTCTTGGTGAGGAGGGTTTTCAACCTCATGTTGCTCTTGTCGTGGATGAATTCCATTGTCTTCATGCTCTTGATGAACTTGATGTTCTTGGCGAGCTCATGCAGGTGCTTGTCGAGCTCGAGGAGGAACTTGACGATGCACGCGAGCTTGAAATCTTCGTTCTTGAACTTCTTCGCGAAGTGCTTCTTCTTGTTCACGAGCTTGTCGGCCTCGGTTGGCTACGGCTCGACTTGAATCTCGGAGGGCTTGTTGCGCCGCAAGTTCTTGAGCTTCACGGAGTTGTTGTTCTTGGCGTTGTGCCTCGGCATCTTGTGCTTCTTGGTGTAAACGCGCTTGCTCTTCCTCTTCATGTTGGCGTTGTCGTTGTCGTTCTTGTGCTAGTGCAAAAGCCTCTTGGGTTTGATGTTGTCGGTGCTCTTGAGACTTGGTGTCGCGTAGAGCAATGAGGTTTGCTGGACGATCATTGCACGCGGCACGGCGTAGAGTGTTTGATGTCGGTGTACTTGAACCGGAGAGGGTGAAGTCGGAGTGTCGACTTGAGTGGGCCCTTCTCTTTAAGAGGACGAAGTGGAAGAAGAGCGGTTGAGCAACAAAGCGCGGATCTCGTCCATCCTTGCGTCATTCTCTTGCTTGTGATCGTCGAGCTTGTGGTCGAAGTAGTCCCTTGTACGTTGCTCGAAGAGTCGCAAGTCGGCGGTGAGGTTTTCGATGCGTTCACTCATTGCTTGTTGCTCTTGATGCAAAGCACATTGTGCACCAAAGAGGTGGCTCTTGTTGACCTAGGAGTTCATGTCGTCGTCGTGCTCAATGAAGAGTGGGTTGGTAGAAGTACTTGGCCTATCCATCATTCCAAGGAAAATATGAGTGGTAGAAAGAGAAGAACGAATACCAAATGTACCTTGACCGAAGTTGAAAGTGGATCGATGATCACTCCGATGTAGGACAAGGAAATAGCACAATTTGTACTAGTTCTTGTTGGTTTCTCACACCTACACAAGTAAAAGCTTATGGTGGAGCTTGGTTAGGATGGTGGCCCAAAATTTGATGCAATTGTAAGTGATCTTTAATAATGTTGGAAAAGATTCGCAAGATTGCAATGCAACAAGTAGACCAAGCAATATAAGGTACACGGAAACACACACGCAAAATGATAAGTGGGGTCGTGCAACCAAGGGTGAGCCAAAATGTGGAATCCACAAAAATTCTCGTGTTGCACAACACTAGAGAGACGCTAGCACGATTGCACAATAGGCGGATACAAGAACTTGTGCACAACCTACTTAGCAAAAATGCAACGACTTCTATCCCAAGTATGGTCTATGCAAGGTGTTTCTATGATATGATCCAAGATGATCTAGTATGACAATCTTAATGTTGGATGATGCTATGGTTCTTGCTTAAAAGCTCTTTGCTTATCTTTCCCTTTTGCTTAAAAGCATGTTTGGCTCTTTGTTGTTTGAGCTCTTTTTCATGCAATGCTTGACAAACCAAGATAGCAATTGTGTATGCGATGACAACTTTGTGACACAAGAGATGATACCAAGATATGCAACAATGATGTATGTATACTATGGGAAGTATGGTCACTAATGTGCACAAGTCTCGTTGCCATCAATACTCGAAGGCTAGTCTCGATGGGTAAGCAACGCAAAGGAGTAAGGCTATGATGTCTATCAATGTAATGGCAATAGTGATATGTCCAATACCAAGATGAGGTTACCGTTTCTTGCGGACGGTATGGTGTCAAAATGGTGGCATGAATACCAAGTTGTAGTCGAGGTGGTCTTTGTTGATGACGCGTCCGTGGTGAAGATGAGCGGCGGTGATGTTGATGTCGAACCGTACCTAAATAGCCGAAACACAAGTAGGACACGGTACCGCAACTCAAATTCTCAAAGCAAAATTGGACCAAAATTGTTGGAGTTGGTGTTGGTAAGCGGTGGTTGTGTATGTGGTATATGGTGGTGCTATGTGGAAGTGGTGGAGGTATGTGGAAGTATATGTGGGCACCAGAACAAAATTGGGCGAAAAATGGATGGAAAATAGGCGGTGGAGAGGAAGTGGTGCTGCCAGGGGCCGGACGTCCGGGGTCGTGGCCGGATGTCCGGGCTTGTCGGGTCGGATGTCCGTGCTCTAGATCCGTGGATGGATTCGAAGATCGTCGCGAGGAGAGGTCAAATCCAGAAAAAATTCGGAGAAATTTGTGGATGGAAAATGGGAAAAAGTGGATGGAAATCTAGATCTACCTGCAACACACGAAATCCACAGATCAAATCCAACAAAACTTCATCACACCAACAAATCACAAAAAAAATTGAGGGGCTATTTTTGTGGGGAATTTTCGAATTAGGGACAAAATCAACAAAAACAAGGCTAGCAACACAACGGGGAGGCTCTGAAATCGTGATCAACGAGGCTCTTAATACCAAGATGATGTAGGGTGGAACCCTAATCGACCGATCTTTCACGAAAGGAGCGCATCCCGCGAAGAACACGAGTAACACAAGGGGGAAAACGAAGGAAAGCACAAGGGGAAACATAAGAGGAAACACTAAACCAACACGAATAAGTCGCACATGTGCTAGATCCTCGAGTACATAAGGAAAGATACACGATCCACGGACAACTAGGGACGATACAAGGGTAGCCGGTCTTATCCGTGAGGAGGTCTTGAGTTCTTCCCTAAAAGGGGTCTTGAATCCGCTTGGGGGATCTTCTCCGGTGGAGGCTCGAATATCCAAGGAGAAGGTGTCCAAGTGGATGAGCAAAGCTCTCACACAAAATATGAGCTAATCATTTGCTAACCCTAGAAAGTTGGACGAGGTGGAGTATATATAGTCTAGGGGGTAGAAGGGGTACACGGGCCTCGGCCCTTTACTGTGCGCAGACAGGGAGGCCGGACGTCCGGGCGTCGGGCCGGATGTCCGGGCGTTCGCGGAGGGCTGGATTTCCGGGCTGTGGAGGCCGGATGTCCGGGCTCGTGAAGCTGGCCATGTTGCTCTCGGGTTTAGGGGTGTCCGGATTTCCGGGCAGGAGGCCGGATATCCGGGACCTCGGGAAGGGCCGGATGTCCGGGCTTGCGGGGCCGGATGTCCGGGGCCTGTAGGCGCTTGGTGGTTGAGCAGCTGTAGTGGACGACGCTCCAGGGGCCGGATGTCCGGGGTCACGGCCGGATGTCCGGGGCCTGGGAGATGTTCTTGGCTCCTTCCGTTGGTCCTCTTCATCCGTGGACTTGGGGACTTGTCCATCTTCACGTGCATCTTTGGGAGGGTCCTCCTAGTACCTAATCATGCACAACATCTCGGACTTAGGTAGTAGCCATGTCTCATGCATAGAAAGTGGAAGTTCGGAGAGGAGTGAGTTCACCTTATCTTCGATAGCCTTAGCTCGGGCTCTTGTCATTGGTCCAAGTGGTGTCGTTGGAGATGTAGGTGCATCCACGGGGATGATCATGGGATGCTCCGCATCATCTTCCATAACATGCTCAAGAGTCAAAGTTGTTCCATTAATCATGAGGGGTGGTGAGCCCACTAAATTTCCCATAGCATTAAAGGCATCAAGAGAAAGACACATCAAGAAATTTCCACCGATAATCGTATCAAGGACGAATCTATACCAAGTGGTGATGCCAACATGAAAACAACGAAGAAGAACAACGATGGATTGCTTACGGGTAGATCTATTATGAGCATTACAAATCCTATACCAAGCATCTTTTAAATTTTCTCCTCCCCTTTGTTTAAAGTTGAGAACCTCGTTCTCAGGAGTGCACACAGTAGAGGAAGAACTATCCATAATGATAATAATGGCAAAAAAGGTTGGACACTATAATAGATCCGGCAAGAAAACGGCGAACGAAAAAGAGGGGCGAATAAAACGACAAATTTTTGTGAAGTGGGGGAGAGGAAAACGAGAGACAAATGGAAAATAATGTAAATTGCGAGGAGATGAGATTTGTGATTAGGAACCTGGTATATGTTGAAGATCCTCCTCGGGAATGGCGCCAGAAATTCCTTTTGATGTCGCTTGAAGCTGCGTCGGTATTTCCCCAAAGAGGAAGAGATGATGCAGCACAACGGTGGTAGGTATTTCCCTCAGATATGAAACCAAGGTTATCGAACCAGTAGGAGAACCAACCAACACAACGTAAACAGCACCTGCACACAAATAACAACTTATCGCAACCTGACGTGTTAAAGGGGTTGTCAATCCCTTCTGGGGTACGGCGCCTCAAGATAGGCAAACGGATGTGAGGTAAATTTGTAGTAGATTGATAGATCGAACACCAAATAAATAAATAAGAATAAATTGCAGCAAGGTATTTTTGGATTTTTGGATTAATAGATCTGAAAATAAACGCAAAGGAAAAATAGATCGCAAAGGCAAATAATGTGAGAAAGAGACCCGGGGGCCGTAGGTCTCACTAGTGGCTTCTCTCGAGAAAAATAGCAAACGGTGGGTGAAAAAATTACTGTTGGGCAATTGATAGAATTCAAATACTCATGACGATATCCAGGCAATGATCATTACATAGGCATCACGTCCAAGATTAGTAGACTGACTCCTGCCTGCATCTACTACTATTACTCCACACATCGACCGCTATCCAGCATGCATCTAGTGTATTAAGTTCATGGAGAAACGGAGTAATGCACTAAGAATGATTACATGATGTAGACAAGATCTATCTATGTAGAAATAGACCCCCATCGTTTTATCCTTAGTAGCAACGATACATACGTGTCGGTTCCCCTTCTGTCACTGGGATCAAGCACCGTAAGATCGAACCCACTACAAAGCACCTCTTCCCATTGCAAGATAAATAGATCAAGTTGGCCAAACAAAACCCAAATATCAGAGAAGAAATACGAGGCTATAAGCATCCATGCATAAAAGAGATCAAAGAAACTCAAATACTTTCATGGATATAAAAAGATAGATCTGATCATAAACTCAAAGTTCATCGATCCCAACAAACACACCACAAAAGAGTTACATCATATGGATCTCCAAGAGACCATTGTATTGAGAATCAAGAGAGAGAGAGGAAGCCATCTAGCTACTAACTACGGACCGGAAGGTCTACAAAGAACTACTCACACATCATCGGAGAGGCACCAATGGAGGTGGTGAACCCCATCCGAGATGGTGTCTAGATTGGGTCTGGTGGTTCTAGACTCTGCGGCGGCTGGATCAATATTTCATCTACTCCCATAGGGTTTTGGGAATATTGGGGTATTTATAGAGAAAAGAGGCGGTCCAGGGGGCACCCGAGGTGGGCACAACCCACCAAGGCGCTCCTGGGCCTCCTAGCGCGCCCTGGTGGGATGTGCTCCCCTCGGGGCACCCCCAAGCGCAGCCAGGGCCTATTGTGTTCTTTTTGGCCCATAAAAATTCTCCGTAAAGTTTCATGGCATTTGGACTCCGATTGATATTGATTTTCTGTGATGTAAAAACATGAAAAAAAACAGCAACTGGCACTTGGCACTATGTCAATAGGTTAGTACCAAAAAATGATATAAAATGACTACAAATGATTATAAAACATCCAATATTTATAATATAACAGCATGGAACAATCAAAAATTATAGATACATTGGAGATGTATCATTCATCCACCCACAACCGGCTCGATCGGGGTCCTGTTCATCCAGCGGCAACGGCCTCTACTACCATGGGGTCCTGTTCATCCAACCCCCCAGCGAAACTGTTCATCCACCCCCAACAACGCTCACTGTTCATCAAGGGAAGGAGGCAGCAGGTTCGATCGGCTTCAGTTAGCAGCAGTAGCGAAGGAATCACTCGATCGGGTTCAGTTAACAGCCAGATCGATCGATCACTCGGGTTCAGTAACGCGTAGCTTGCAGTGCAATAGCTCGGGTTCAGTAGGTGAACGCCTCGCTTGGGTTCAGTTAGAGCCCAACGCCTCACACCCACACGCGTACGTGCACCCTTGCACCCCCGACCACCCACTGTAATCGAGAACTCCCCGATATTTTCCTCGCCCTCGCTTTTACCATGTTTTTTTCCATCATGGACGGCCCAAAGAATGTCATGCAGCTGCGTCTCCGGCCCACCTAGGACGAAAAGCCCATTTTTGTCATATTTTTTGTCATAGAAGTAGGAGCCCACCACATCTATGATGATACCGGGTTTTGTCACAATTATCGTCATAAAAGTGTCATAAGCATGACAGAAATTTTTTCGTTCGGCCCAAAATGTCACGGATGTGTCTTTTTTTGTAGTGTATGTTCTGAGATTGATGTTGCTATGACTTTGCTATGCTTAATGCTTGTCACCAGGGCCCAAGTGCCATGATTTCAGATCTGAACCTATTATGTTTTCATAAATATATTTGTGTTCTTGATCCTATCTTGCAAGTTGTAGACACCTATTACGAGTTATGATCCGCATACCCTAAGGTCACAATAATTGGGATTCTTTCCGGTGATTACCGTAGTTTGATGAGTCCATGTATTCACTAAGTGCTAATTGATACGCCTCTATCGTATCTACTTTTCCTAACATTTTCCTCTTGTTTTGGACTCTATTGCATGATTTGAATGAAACTAACCCGGACTGACGCTGTTTTCAGTAGAACTACCATGGTGTTGTTTTTTGTGCAGAAATAAAAGTTCTCGGATTGGAACGAAACTTTGCGAGGAATTTTTATACAATAAAAGAGAATTTCTGGAGCCAAGAACCATCGGAGGGGGGCACCTGGGTGGGCACAACCCACCAGGGCGCGCCTACCCCCCAAGCGCGCCCAGGTGGGTTGTCCCCACCTGGTGGCCCCACAAACCATGAAACCGACGCTATAAAATCCTATTTTTCTAGAAAAAATGAGGGAGGAAGAATTATCTGGTTTTTTGATACAGAGCCGCCGTCACCTCATGTTCTTCATCGGGAGGCCAGATCAGGAGTCCGTTTGGGGCCTCCGGAGAAGGGGATCTTCCGTCTTCGTCATCACCAACCCTCCTCCATCGCCAATTCCATGATGCTCTCCTCTGGGAGTGAGTAATTCCTTCGTAGGCTCGCTAGTCAGTGAGGAGTTGGATGAGATTCATTATGTAATCGAGTTAGTTTTGTTAGGGCTTGATCCCTAGTATCCACTATGTTCTGAGATTGATGTTGCTATGACTTTGTTGTGCTTAATGCTTGTCACTTTGGGCCCGGGTGCCATGATTTCAGATCTGAACCGTTTATGTTATGACCATTATATCTATGTTCTAGATCCGATCTTGCAAGTTATAGTCACATACTACAAGTTATGATCCGGCAACCCCAGAGTGACAATAGTCGGGACACTTCCTGGTGATGACTGTAGTTTCAGGAGTTCATGTATTCACCGTGTGTTAATGCTTTGTTCCGGTTCTCTATTAAAAGGAGGCTTTAATATCCCTTAGTTTCCAATAGGACCCCGCTGCCACGGGAGGGTAGGAAAAAAGATGTCATGCAAGTTCTTTCCATAAGCACATATGACTATTTACGGAATACATGCCTACATTATATTTATGAACTGGAACTAGTGTCGTATCACCCTAGGTTATGACTGTTATATGATGAATATCATCCAACAAATCACCGATCCAATGCCTACGATTTTCCTACATATTGTTCTTGCTAAGTTACTACTGCTATCGTTACTGTTACACTTGCTACAAAATCACTGCTATCATTGTTATTGTTAGTGTTGCTGCTACCATTACTATCAAAGCTATCATATTATTGTGCTACTGATCACTTTGCTGTAGATAATTAATCTCCAGGTGTGATTGAATTGACAACTCAGTTGCTAATACTTGCAAATATTCTTTGGCTCCCCTTGTGTCGAATCGATAAATTTGGGTTGAATACTCTACCCTCGAAAACTGTTGTGATCACCTATACTTGTGGGTTATCACTAATGCTTTGGTCATGTTCTCTATTAAAAGGAGGCCTTAATATCCCTTAGTTTCCATTAGGACGCCGTTGCAATGGGAGGGCAGGACAAAAGATGTCATGCAAGTTCTTTTGCATAAGCACATATGACTATATACGGAATACATGCCTATATTATATTAACGAATTGGAGCTAGTTCTGGGTCACCCTAGGTTATAACTGCTACATGATGAATATCATCCAACACAATTATCATTGCCGATCCAATGCCTACGAGCTTTTCACATATTGATATTTTCTAACTTACTTTTGTTGCCACTACTGTTACAATCACTATAAAACTGCTACTGTTACTTTTGCCACTGTTCCCGTTACTTCCATACTACTTTGCTATTGAACACTTTGCTGCAGATATTAAGTCTTACAGGTGTGGTTGAATTGACAACTCAACTGATAATAATCGTGAATATTCTTTGGCTCCCCTTGTGTCGAATCAACAAATTTCAGCTAAATATTCTACCGTCAAAAACTGTTGCGATCCCCTATACTTGTGGGTTATCATGTATCACCACCACTATGTTTGCCTTTACTTATCTTAATTCGATCTTTAGTTATATTTTGAATGAAAAAAAGTTTAGTTCGATCTTTCTTCGAGTGTTTGCTTAGTGATCTATCTATCTATGTAATCGTGTGCGAGATATATAATATATAGTAGTTTGAGTTTTGTTTCTTTACTCTTTTGTTCCAACAAAAAGAAAGGAAAATAAATGAAAAATATCATATGCTAATCTTATGGTAAGTAATGACATCGCATAAGGAAAAGTATAAGTGGTAAAATTTATTGTAGATTGACAAAAATAGCATTGGTCAATGATACAATTCATGAAAGAATTAATAAGGGAAGAGAAGATTTACGTGCAAATACACAATCTTGGACATCTTTTATGATTGTGAGCCCCCATCAAAATATTATATGCCAAAATTGTTGACGTTGGACAAGGAAGACAACGTAATGATTTATGTTTGTTCATATTCACATAGAAGTTATATTGTCATAGATCCTTTAACATGTGGTTCTTGCTCAATATCTTTCCTAGCCAAAAACTCTGCACTAAGTAGAGATACTACTTGTGCATCCAAAAACCCTTAAACCCAAAATCTTGTTTTGAGAGTCCACCATACCTACCTATGGATTGAGTAAGATCCTTCAAGTAAGTTGTCATCGGTGCAATAAGGCAATAAAAATTGCTTCTAAATGTGTTGAATCATTTAGTGTAAGAGAAAATTGAGCGTTGTATGAACTTGTGATGGCAAAATAATAAAAGTGATAGACTGCATAATAAAGGTTGCTATCATAAGGGGCAATATAACATGACATTCTTTTGCACTAAGAGATTGAGCATACAAACAAAAATCACATGGCAACCTCTGCTTCCCTCTACGAAGGGCCTATCTTTTACTTTCATGTATTTACTTTTATTCAAGAGTCAAAGTATTCTTCCATATTCCTTTTATTTTCTATTTTTGAAAGCATCATGTGGTGAGGAAAGATCTAGGCACATATATCCAGTTGGATATGGGTGAGCATGAGTTATTATTATTGACATCACCCTTGAGGTGAATACGTTGGGAGGCGAAACTATAAGCCCCTATCTTTCTATGTGTCTGGTTGAAACTTTTTGCTCATGTGTATGCGGTGAGTGTTAGCAATCATAGAAGACTATATGATGCTTGAGTATGTGGACTTGCCAAAAGGCTCCGATATGTGACCCTTCCTAAAAAGATGATGAATTGTAGTTGCAAAGTTGACTGAGAACATAGTTTGTTGGTTTTCAATAGAGTTTATGCTTCTACTTCGATATTGTGATGAATTGTTACTTGTTCATGAGAAGTTGTATTATAAGGTTATGTGATAAAGCTTTATGATAAAGTTGTTGCTATTATAATAATACGCATGATGATTCTATGTCCGTTTTTTGTTTTTATCGACACCTCTCTCTCTAAGCATCTGGGCATGTTTTCGATGTCAGTTTTTCGCTTAAGGACAAGCGAGGTCTAAGCTTGGGGGAGTTGATACGTCCAATTTGGATCATGTTTTCCTACTGTTAATTATAATGTTTTTATGCATAATAATGCTTTATGGAGTAATTGTAATGCCTTTTCTCTCATAATATGCAAGGTTTACACAAAGAGGAAGAATGCCGGCAGCTGGAATTCTGGACCTGAAAAAGCTACGACAGAGATACCTATTCTACACATCTTCAAATGAGCTGAAAATTTACGGAGAATTGTTCTGGATATATAAAAATACTGGAGCAAATAACTACCGGAGGGGGGCACCTTGGTGAGCATAAGACACCAGGGCGCGTCTGGGCCCCTAGGTGCACCTTGGTGGGTTGTGACCTCCTCGGCCCACCTCCAATGCCCATCTTCTAGTATATAGGTCATTATAACCTAGAAAAAATAAGGAGAGGACTTTCGGGATGGAGTGCCGCCGTCTCGAGGCGGAACTTGGGCAGGAGCACTTTTGCCCTCCGGCGATTCCGCCGGGGGAACTTCCCTCCCGGAGGGGGAAATCATCGCCATCGTTATCACCAACAACCCTCTCATCTTTGGGAGGGCAATCTCCATCAACATCTTCAACAACACCATCTCCTCTCAAATGCTAGTTCATCTCTTGTGTTCAATCTTTGTACCAGAACCTCAGATTGGTACCTGTGGGTGACTAGTAGTGTTGATTACTTTATGGTTTATTTTGTGGAAGATTATATGTTCAGATCCATTATGCTATTTATACCCCTCTGATCTTGAGCCTGATTATCACTTGTGAGTAGTTACTTTAGTTCTTGAGGTCACGTGAGAAATCTTGTTGCAAGTAATCATGTGAACTTGATATGTGTTCGATATTTTGATGATATGTATGTTGTGATTCCCTTAGTGGTGCCATGTGAACATCGACTACATGGCACTTCACCTATTTGGGTGTAAGGGAATACATTATGGAGTAGTTATTAGATGATGGGTTGCTAGAGTGACAGAAGCTTAAAACATAGTTTATGTGCTACTTCATAAGGGACTGATTTGGATCCAAAAGTTTAATGCTATGGTTAGATTTTATCTTAACACTTTTCTCGTAGTTGCGGATGCTTGCGAGGGGGTTAATCATAAGTAGGAGGTTTGTTAAAGTAAGAACAACACCTAAGCACCGGTCCACCCACATATCAAATTATCAAAGTAGCGAACACGAATCAAACCAACATGATGAAAGTGACTACATGAAATTCCCGTCTACCCTCAAGAACACTTTGCTTATTATAAGAGACTGTTTTGGCCTATCCTTTGCCACAAAAGGATTGGGCTATCTTGCTGCACCTTCTATACCATTACTATTACTTGCTCGTTACAAATTACCTTGCTATCAAACTACTCGTTACCGACTATTTCAGTGCTTGCAGAAAATACCTTGTTGAAAACCACTTGTCATTTCCTTCTGCTTCTTGTTGGGTTTGACACCCTTACTTATTAAAACGACTACGATTGACCCCCTATACTTGTGGGTCATCAGCAGCTGATTGGTGTTCACCAAGTTTTTGTACGTGGCTCCATAGTTCATGCCAAAAATTCTTTAGTTTGGTAGCCAAGGCTTGTTAGGACTTGTCCTAAGCAGCGACATTTTAGCTCAGCGTTCTTTTCTATAAGAAGGCAGACCACAATCTACCTTATATATTCCAAAGACAGACCGAGGTCTGAGAATTGTCTTGGTACAAAAGATGCCAGCTAAAACACCGCATTAGAGGAACATAAACATGAGAAAGAACAGGGATGAAGGGGAACAATCCTCTAGGCTAAAACCTAACTACATGATGTTCCTCAGGAGCTCCGAGTGGTGTTGAAGAAAGGCCTTGAGAGAGCAATCTTGTGATCTACAACACCATAGCTGAATCATGTTCGTGATGGCAAGGCAAGAAGAAAAACGTGGCATTGACAGACCGTCAAAGACTCGAGCATTGCGCATTTTCCACAGTTGAACCACACAAGTAGTAAAAAGCACGAACCAGTGGGGACTAACTGATCTAAGTGCCCGTACAAAGCCTAGCAAGGAGTTTGATTTTGTTGCCTGCTATAAGACCTCAAGCTTACTCCACAGAAAGTGAGCTGGAGCGCATCTCAAAATTATGTGATCCATAGTTTCTTCAGCCAGACAAGTATCACAATATGGGTGCTCAATATTCTTCCATTACTTCTGAAGCGTGAATGTTCTAACATTCAGCCTACCCTTGAAAGCAAGCCATAGGAAAATATGCCATCTCCTGGGAATGGTTTTGGCCCAAATCATCTCTATGGGCTCCCAACATACTCCTCTAAAGCTGATTAGGATGTAGTAGTCGTGTACCATTGCTGTTTTGCTAGAGAAAATGTGCAACCTGAGGGGTCCTCAGAATCTGCCAATGGACTGGGTACAACACTTAGTATATCATGCAAATGATCTAATTCTCGGGCAACCGATCTCGTTAGATTTGGGTGTAACTGTAGATCCCAACCATCTCGTTGTTGTGAGAAAACTGTGCATTCTTTTACCTTTGCAAAGGAGTATAATGTAGGGAAGAGCTCGGCAAAACGACCACCTTAACACCATTTGTCCATCCAAAAATCCATGAGCCTACCATTACCAATTTGACAGGTCGATGTCTGTTCTACCAAGGGAAAGTATTTTATTAAGGCTCTCCAAATAGGCGTATGAGAAGCCCTAGACACACTGGCCAAGTTCCTGCTCAAGTACTTGTTGGAAATATGCCCTAGAGGCAATAATAAAGTGGTTACTATTATATTTCCTTAATCATGATAAAGGTTTATTATTCATGCTATAATTATATTGATCGGAAACTTAAATACATGTGTGAATACATAAACAAATACCGAGTCCCTAGTAAACCACTACTAGACTAGCTCGTTGATCAAAAGATGGTTAAGGTTTCCTGACCATAGACATGAGTTGTTGTTTGATAAAGGGATCACGTCATTATGAGAATGATGTGATGGACAAGACCCATCGGTTAGCATAGCATATGATCATTCAGTTTATTGCTACTGCTTTCTTAATGTCAAATACATGTTCCTTCGACCATGAGATCATGCAACTCCTGGACTCCGTAGGAATGCCTTGCATGTATCAAACATCACTTTGTAACTGGGTGACCATAAAGGTTCTCTACAGATATCTCCGAAGGTGTCTGTTGAGTTAGCATGGATCAAGATTGAGATTTGTCATTCCGTATGACGGAAAGGTATTCCTGGGCCCTCTCAGTAATACAACATCACAAGAAGCTTGCAAACAAAGTGACTAGGGATTTAGTTACAATATGATGTATTACAGAACGAGTAAAGAGACTTCCTAGAAACGAGATTGAACTACGTATGGAGATACCGACGATCGAATCTCAGGAAAGTAACATACCGACGGACAAAGGGAACTACGTATGTTGTCATAAAGGTTCGACCGATAAAGATCTTCGTAGAATATGTAGGAACCAATATGGGCATCCAGGTCCCACTATTGGTTATTGACTGGAGAAGCATCTCAGTCATGTCTACATCATTCTCGAACCCGTAGAGTCCTCACGCTTAACGTTCGTTGACGATATAGTACTACATGAGTTATGTATGTTGGTGAACGAATATTGTTTGGAGTCCCGAATGAGATAAAGGACATGACGAGGAGCTCCGGAATGGTCCGGAGATAAAGATTGATGTATAGGATGATAGTATTCGGTCTCCGAAAGGGTTCCGAAATAAGGATAATTATCGGATCACTAGAAGCAGTTCTGAAAGGCCACGAGGAGTTGTTGGGCCTAACGGGCCAAAAGGAAGGGAGTGCACCAACTCACAAGGGGGCTGGCGCACCCCACCTCCTGGCCATTGGCCGTAGGAAGGAAGGAGGAGGGGCTAGACCCCTCCTGCCTTTCTCCACGCAAGGAAGAAGGAAGGGGAGTCGCCCTAGGGGCCATCGGTCCTCCCTTTCCTTCCCCTCACACGCCAAGTATGGAAGGGGGCTCCTTGGCAGGTGCCCTAGGGCAGCCTCCGGCCACCTTGGGGCGTGCCCTAGGCTGCCTCCCCTTCCCCCTCCACCTATATATATGAGAGGAGGGGAGGGGGCGCCACATCTTGGTGTCAAAACCGGCCGATCTTGGGTAGGGGGTCCCGAACTGTGCTTCTGAGGATGGAAGGTAATAGGAGACAAAGGGGACACGATGTTTACCCAGGTTCGGTCCCTCTTAATGGAGGTAAAACCCCACTTCCTGCTTGATTGACTTTGATGAGTATAGGGGTTACAAGAGCTGATCTACCTCGAGATCGTAACGGCTAAACCCTAGCAGTCTGGCCTATGTGTATTCTGATTGCCTCTACGAACTAAACCCTCCATTTTATATAGACACCGGAGGGGCCTAGGGTTGTACAGAGTTAGTTTACAGAAGAAGGAATCTATACATCCGGACACCAATCTTGCCATCCACGCAAAGGAGAGTCCCATCCGGACATAGGGAAGGCCTTCTACTTTGTAACTTCACGGCCCATCAACTCGGCCCACAACGCACGGGCCGGACACCCGAGGACCCCTTAATCCAAGACTCCCTCACCACACACCACGATTCACCAAACCATGTGTCGGCGCCCCTCTCCCTCTAGTTCATCCTCCGCTCGAAATTCGTTATGCTTGGTAAAGCCTTGCGGAAATAGTTTCACCACCACCATCACCACTCCATCGTGCTGCTGCAACTCATCTACTACTTCGCCCCTCTTGCTGGATCAAGAAGGCGAGGACGTCATCGAGCTAAATGTGCGCTGAAGACGAAGGTGTCATACGTTCAGTGCTTGATCGGAACGGATCGTGAAGGTGTACGACTACAACAACCGCACTGATAAACGCTTCCGCTTAGCGATCTACACGGGTATGTAGATGCTCTCCCCCTCTCGTAGCTATGCATCTCCATGGGTAAATCTTGCGTGTGCGTAGATTTTTTTTGTTTTCCATGTAACGTTTCCCAACAGTACTTATGTTGAAACCATTGATAGCATGGAACTGAAGACCCCTGCAGTAGCTTACTGGCGAATTTGCATAACATGGCAACATTACGAGCTTCCAAGTCTCGAATGCCTAGACCACCGCATTGCTCTGGAGATATAACATGATTCCAGGACACAAGATAGTCAGCCCTCTGCTTGTCTACTTTTTTCTGCCAAAAAAAGTTCCACCTAAGCTTGTCTACCTTGGCCAAACTACCCTTGCTCCATTTGACACACACCATGTAATAGTTTGGTATGGACGAGAGCACTGCATCTATCATAGTTAAGCGACCCCCCCCCCCCCCCCCCCCCCATGAAAGGTAGGTGGCCAGCCAGCCAGCCAAACGCCGATCAATTTTCTGAATCACCGGCATCATTACTGCGTTTGAAACCTTGTGGGCAGAGAGTGGTAGACCCAAATATGTGCAAGGCAGAGAACTAATAGAACAATCTAGAACACTCGTCGCTTCCTTTGCATCATCCTCATCCATGTGAATAGGTACAAAAGTGCTTTTGTGATGATTAGTGTGTAGATCAGAGAAAGTCGAGAAAGCTTGTAAGATTTCCTTAACCCGAATGGCTTGTGACACTCCCCCTTTCAGAAGAATGGAAGTGTCGTCAGCGTATTGCATAACCAGAAAAAAGTCCAGGCCCTCTATTGGATTATCCCGACGCCCATCGTTTGCCGCAGCAATACATAGCCTCTGCAAGATGTCAACCACCAAAATGAAAATATATGGAGACAATGGTTCGCCCCGCCAGACGCCACATTTGAAGGCGATGTCATCTCCTAAGGTGCCATCCATCAAAAGCTTGGCCCGTCCCAAGTTGATAATGGTGGAAATCCACGATATCCATCTGCCACTGAAATCTCTCTGCTAAAGAAGGCTCATAATGCATTCCCAACTGACACTGTCAAATGCTTTTCTGAAGTCAAGTTTTAGCACCATCATAGGAATATTCCTCTTCTGTGCAGATTGAACTAGTTCAGACGCTAGATAAAAGTTCTCTGCAATGGTACTTTCCTTTAATGAAACCTAACTACATACAATGAATTAAAACAATAATGAACTATTGTAGCCTTATAGAAAGTACTTTGGTGAGTAGTTTGATGACGTTGTGCAATAGAGAGTTGGGTCTGTAGTTAGAAATCTCCAGGGGTGTATCAATCTTAGGAAGCAACCTAATATGTGCCCAATTGATGCCAGACAAATCAACCCTTTGATGGAATCAGCAAAAAAAGCCATGAGATTTCCTTCAGGAGAAAAGCATATTTTTTATAAAACTCATTCGTAAAGCCATCCGAGCCAGGGCTTCTATTGTTAGGAGACATTTTAATAGCTCTTAGGATTTCTTCCAGGTGAAGGGTTGATCAAGGGAAGAAAGATCGACCCTTTCAACTGAAGCATAAATTTAGGCGAGGTTCACTGCATGCAAGTCGCCCTGTCGGTTGTTGAAAATGTTCTGGAAGTGCTCTGTGGCAATGCGTAACTTGCTAGAAATATCAAAGTGCTCCACACCATCCCTGACCAGCACACACACCTTATTGTTTCTTGCTTGACAGTTAGTTGTTAGGTGAAAAAAGTGAATTCTCGTCCCCAAATCTGCACCAATTGAGCTTAGCCCTTCGCCGCCAAAAAGCAGCCTGCCATGTTAGTAACTTCTCTGACTTTAAAGTGGCATGCAGTCGGAGTGTGAATTCCAACTCAGAGAGTGTCTGTTTTTCCTCCACAACATCAAGGAATTGAAGCAGAAGCTTGTTATTGTCAATCAATAGCTGTAAGTTCCCTTTCTCCTTGGCCTAGCGCCGGAGCGCTGCACGCAGTCTTCTAAACTTGAAGTTCAGTAGGGAGCCTGCAGAGGGGATGGCATGATGCCCAGCCTGCTAAGAATCCAGCACTAGCTGCTCAACCTCAGGTATGGTATGCGCAACGAGTGATTCTCAAAGCGGAATATTTTAGTGGTTGAGGGCCTGGCTCCGAAAGTAACGCAGATGGGCACATGATCTAAGGTAACAGATGAGACGGAGAGCGCATATGTTTCCATAAAGGCCAATTTCCAATCATTGTTAATTAAAATCTGATCCAGCTTAACCAGCGTTGGATCTCTTCGCTTGTTAGACCAAGTAAAGCTTTTGTTGGCCACATCAATATCAATCAGACTATAGTTGTTTATCTACTCATTAAAATCTTCCATCAAGGCCTAATTAATTTTTTCATTGTTCTTTTCAAACCATAATGGTACATATTGAAACCTCCCACTATGATCTAGGCACCATCGAGCAGACTGATCATATTATTGAAGGAGTTGAGAAACGCATGCCTTAAATTACCACCACAGGGAGCATAGACTGTTGTCAAGTTGAATGTAGTGTTCTTAGAGACTGACAAGAAGGCCATAGTAATAAAGAAGTTATTCTTTGTCAACACCGTTCCAGTAATTGTCGAGTCTAGGCCACTAAAATGCCACCACATGTGTCCATAGCCAGCTGGAAGCAGAAATTACGAAGATGAGATGGCAAAAACTTCCTCATGATAAAAGAATCAACTGTATTGAGCTTTGTCTCTTGCAGAAAGAGAATATTGGCTTTGCATGAACTAATAGCATCAAAGATGAGAGAGTGTTTGTTCCGATCACCCAAACCGCAGACATTCCAATTAGCGATAATCATAGCAGTATAAAGATCTCAAGGAAGGCCAAGAGCTGGAAGCAGGAAATGCAAAGAAAGAAAAACACAAGAGTGAGAAGGAAACATGCCATGCATCAATGGAGTACTTGGAGCTTACAAAACGAACCGAATGACAGACCACAACGGCAACTACACGATAACAGACACTAACAAAAAGACCTAGAAGCACAAACAAAGACAGATGCAGAAGGAGAACGACACAAGGGCACCCGACAGGCCGAGGCCAACTACAACCATGCAACAGCTTCAAACTAAATGGCATAAGGCCACCTAATGCAAACATCATCCTGCGTTGCCTACTCATTGAGATCCGAAGTGCGCGCGCATGAGACAGAGGCAGAAGCGGAGGAACGTGCCTCAGACTCCTCAAGAATGCCCCTAGCATTGATGTCGCAGCAGCCTGCAACCGCCTTGAGCTTGTTCTTTCCCATCGGCTTCGGCGTATCCTTGAGCGGGAGCTGCATCAGCGATGAAAGGTCTCGGAGCTTCTTAGGGCGCTTAGACGAAGAGGAGCACCCTGAGGACCGGCCCGAGGACGATTCTAACCAGGCAGAGATGGCCATCCGTGCCTTGCGCTTGGCAGCACACTCGAAGGCAGTCCACCCTTGGTCCATCCATCGGGCTGAGCAGCCGCTCAGCCTAGGGCTGAGCCATGGCATAACAGGGGTCGGTGCATTATCCGATACGACGTCGACATGCGGCTCCTCCACTTGTCCCACCATGCTCTGCTGCGCAGCTTCGTGCGCTGAGACCAAGGCCTAACTTATCCTTAGTGGCTGCTAATCCTTGCAAAATTCCATATGTTTGTCCTGGGTAAATAGCTTCAGTGCGCCTGATCTCTTGCTGTGGCATATTATGGCCAAGCCTGCATTTTGAATTAAACAACAAGGGTAGATATATATGTGAACCAATAATCCGACCACAATCATTTAAATTAATTTGGCCGATCATACAAACTATTAGCCAAATTACACCATGAACAATTTTTTTATTTTATTTTGCAAAACTAAAAGACATAAGACTGGTTGTAATGGGGAGTATCATATACTAGTATCATGCATATGATACTAGTATATGATACTACTCCCTTCGTCCGGTGAAGAGTGTATGTTTGGCTACAAAATTTGTCCACAAAATAGTGTACTTCTATCTTTCTAATGCACTTTGAAGTAGAAAGTAAATACTTCTCTCTCATCACATCGTAATCAAGACCAATAACAATCTACACATGGTCTTCTTAATTTTTACATGCACTTAACTCATTGGGGTTGGGCAATTAAAGAGGAGAGAAATGGTGGCTTGCATCTTTTCAATGCATTTTTTATTTCACTTCATAATTTGTCTTAAAATCTTTAGATGTACACTCTTCACCGGATTGAGAGAGTACATCCGTAATGCATGGTATCATATAGGACTACATTTATTACCATGCATGACATAAAGTAACACATCATTTAATATGATACGACATCATGATATGATACTCAAACCTCACTTTCTACATTTAATTTTATGCCACCTCATCGAAATTGCTTACATAGTTAGAGGGTGCTTGGATCCAAGGGACTTATTTTAGTCTGACTAAAAATAGTCTTTTTAAGAGGCTAAAGTTCCAAGCACCCCTGACTAAAATGTTTTAGTCAGGGGTATCCCTACTAAAATGTGGATTAGTCATCTCTCTCCTCATTTAACTCTTCTCTTTTAACACAGGCGAGTTCTGGGTTGAAGGGTTTGGAAGATAATAAATGCTCATTAACTTGATTTTAGTATCTTTAGTATTTGGATCCAAACATGGATGAGGCTAGCAAATTTTAGTCCCACTACTTTTAGTCATGAGACTAAAACGTATCCAAGCACTCTCTTAGCATGCATGGTACACTACTATGATAGAGGGAACTTGAAGGGGCATTGGAAGTACATGGTGTTCTTTTCCAAGAAGCCTAACAGTATGCTATGATCATATTTCACGGGATCAAGGGAACGTGAATGGGCACTAGAAGTACATGGTGTTCTTTTCCAAGAAGCCCGTCGGGAGCTTCTTCTTTTCTTTTGCCAACAAGCTTATGCGGAATACATAATTAATTACACGTGTCGTTTGGAATGAATAGTCAGCAGCTGGGCGTAAGAGCATGGCTAATAGAAACACCGGCAACGGGCTATATGGGTGCCATATCAGCAATAGCCTTCATAGAAAAAGTCTGGTATAATAAGGTTGGCTTTGTACGAGCTGTTGGATGGTCAGGGTAATCAATGTTTGCATGCATGGGCAGAAAGAAAAAAGGAGTTGATTGGACAATGGGACGCAGTGGATTGGGAGCAGCGGCGTTGTCGCTGGCTTCGGGCTGCAAGCGGGCGAAACTTTCTCGCGTCTTGTGCTGCAGCTGGGCGACTAGCGAAGCGCTTGCTCTCTTCTCTCTCTTGCATTTACTCTCCTCCAGCTCAGAATTTTGCTGATGTGGAATCCCTTGTAGCCTGCTGAATAGAACTATTATACTTGCTCTAAATGGACCCGGACGAGCGGACGAGAGAGGCTCCAGATCTTGATTTCCGGCCAGTGTGACGGTGTGTGTCAGATCCTGCATTTCATGATCGAGCGATGATTGGTCGGAACAAATATTTATGGACCGCCCCGCAAAAAATAATATTTATGGACCAGGCAGGTGCACTCCGTTCGCGACCGCCGTTCAGTGTCCTTCCTGTGACGAGTGATGACTGCTGTCGACGCTATTTAATTGCACGGCCAGATTGATCAACCGGTACCGCGATCTACAGCTGGTAGTATGCACGCGACGATCTCAGCGGCCAATTCACGTGCTTGCTTTGGGGTGTTTTTGTTTTGGTAATTAGATGATTCCCCGTGCGTTGCTGCGGAAAGTATTGCTTAAAATTGTTGTTTTACTTACTAAATTAACTCTCCTAATAGGATGAACAAAATAATGAACAAATTATCCTGAATAACATACATCATTGTAATGGTACATAATTAGGGTCAATCCTCCTAGTTATATCATTCAACTTTGACAACAATACTTTAGAATAATACTTCCTTCGTAAAGAAATAAAGAAATATAAGATCGTTTAGATTACATCATTGTAATGGCACATAAGTAAGGTTGATACTCCTAGTTATATCATTCAACTTATGGACGGTAGATGAACAATCAAATTAGATATAATATTACCCATGGAACCAACTATTTAATACAAAGTAATTTCATGATATGTTCATATTCAGCAATACGGGATATTAAGATCTTTGCAAATGTGATCCTTTAGAGGGAAGAACAGACGTTGCATCAAGTGGATGATAGCACTGCCTTCCTCAATGGTTAAGTAACTAGCAGATAAAATCTAGGATTTTGCAGAAACACGAAGACACAAATGTATCAGGAAACATTAGGACACATGTAGCACTTTTGCATACCTAAATTTGTTCTTTTCAGGATCTAGGGTGTACCTAGATACCAGTTACAACAATATCTCTGTGAAATTTGAGTAAAACTATGAAACCAAGGATCTCTTTCAGTGTGATTAAGAAATTAAATTGAGCAAAAACGGCAAGGGAATGCTCAACAAAGTAAAATCCTTGTCATAAGAGACGATGATGACTATATTTTTTTGTCCCTAAAAAGTTGTTTATGATTTTCAGAATAATGTTCTCTGTTTCAGTGGTCGGCTATCGACCATACGAATAATAAAACTGTAAAATAATCTTTTTATGAATCCATAGTACATGTTATTTATCATAAATCTACATGGAACACAAACACATGGAAGTACAAAGGAACGGTTGTGAAATTTTAGCAATGAAAGGATGCACGCCATCATTATTTGTAATAAGACATGTGACAAACTCCCCAAAAGAATAATTTTCATATACCTTCACATTGTTGAGTGTGAGGGGAGTAATCTGCAATAAGAAAAGTAAATTGGAAAAAAAATAGAGTTAGACTGCACTAACTAAGCACTTGAAAATTGCATGGGTTATTATATCTATGCCTTAATCAAAGTAAATAATTTGAAAATGAAAGTAAATAAGTTGACATCTCAAAAAAAAAAAGGTAAATAAGTTTACTAACTGACCATAATCTCCTTTTTAGCATCTTCTTCATGAACTATAAGCTGCACATCATACTGAATCAAACAATGACGGCTTGATGTGTAAACATATTAATTGGCCCTCGTGTTTTTGCCATAACAATAGAAAAAGATCCACTATGCAGCATTAAAAAATTGTATGGGGGTGAATCAGGTAATCTAAGAAAATGGGATATGTACCATCATTTTTTTATGATTAGGGCACTCAAACGTAAGCCCTATCACTGAAACTCAGCTGTGAGTTTTGCACCTATTGATGCGTACAATTTACCACTATTGAATATGCCATGGTAGAAGAGAAGTAATCTGAACCACCAACATATGAAAATAAATTCTGACTACATGTTTACATTATGGCACCTATATATTGTATCAACACCCGTTTACCATCCATATCCGTTTTCCCAAGTATAGTGTGAGTATGATTTTTTTTTGAAAAGGAGGATGACCCCCGGCCTCTGCATCTGGGAGATGCATGCGGCCACTTTATTGATTATTCTCGAGGACCTTACAAAGTATTACAACAATATGCCTGAATCCGCTATCTTGGCAACATATGCCACTACTCCTATTTATATGATGAAGGGATGCTAGCTGGGCCAAATACCCAGACCACTCACCTAAACCTATCATCAAAAGCCGGAAGCCCCAGACGAGCCACATACCGGGTCTAGGACACAAAACCGGTCTGACGCACTCACATGTGTCGACGCCGCCATCTTCCACAGGTCCGTCTTCGAAGCAGATATTGAGGCTTCTACGGCCACTCTGCCATCGATGCCACCATAATGCCAGACAGCCACCTCCTCCTGCGCGAATCCATCTACATGCATCGGGCGTCGAGTCTCCGCTGCGCCATGCCGCCGAGATCCGCCGTCTTCGATGCGGAGGAGGAGACACCGCTCCACCTCTGAGCGCATCGCTGGCCACCTGCCGCGATGTCGTGCAAGTCCAGCTCTGGGAAAGCATGCAGGGAATCACGATCTTCAAGACGACGCCCTCAGGAGGGGAGGCAACGTCACGCCATCGTCTGGTCCTGCACCGTAGGTCCTGGGCTTTCACCCGAAGAAAGTGACCTGAGAGCGGAGGAGGTCGGAGAACTCCACAACGGCCCCCAGGAGGAGAGCGACATCCACAGACACCGCGCCGTCGGCTTTCGCCCGGAGCAACCCTACCTCCGCACCCTCACGCTGACGGACGAGGATGGGGGAACCCCAGCGCCGCCAGCATGCTAACCCACTGGCCCAAGCACCTCTTGTGCGGCGGCGGCGCCATCACCATGCACGACCACCAACCTCACCGTCGGCCGAAGCTAACGGGCCAGATCGTCCGAGCCCACCACGGCCAGATCTGAAACCTCGGGACGCTGTCGCATCGAGGCATCCACGAGAGCCGGCAGCCCCACCTACGAGAGGACGAGGATGCCGCGCCGGGCAGCCGCCACGCCGGCCGGAGACGCCGAGGACGAGACTCCCACCACCATGGGCTCACGTCGGCAACCTAGGCCGCCGAGCGCGCGGAGATCCCCGCCGCCACCGTCCTCCGGCGCGGGGGTCAGGGGAAATGGAAATAGCTTTCGTTCTTTGCTCAAGGGCTTGACAAACAGGTCTTTGTTCTCTGGCAGCAAAAAATAAAAATTCAGAATGCCTCATGTTGGAACTCACAAGAAGCAATGTGGCATATGTAGTTGCAGAGAGAAGAAATCATGCGAGAAAGTAGGAGGGATATAGGATGAGATAAACAAATAAAATAAAAATTAAGTCTCAAGGATACAAGTGGGCTTCTCACTATTCGGAATCTAATGTCCGTCAACAACAGCCAGAGTTAGGATTTCTGCAGATATGCAAGAATGAACATATAGTAGAATTTAACCAATATATGACGATGTATTCCAAGCAAATAATTGGAGAAGTAAAAAACAATTCCCTTGCATAACCAAACATTATTACTACTTCCACGCAATAGCCAAGCAACCAGGCAAGGATAAACGATTCGGTTGCATAACGAACCAGAATTACCACATCGAAGCAATGGCAAGGAGAATAACTTACAAACTGGAAGCAATAGTCTGAAGATAGCCGCGACACGCTTTCCTCTGTTGGAAATATGCCCTAGAGGCAATAATAAAATGGTTATTATTATATTTCCTTGTTCATGATAATTGTCTATTGTTCATGCTATAATTGTGTTATCCGGAAATCATAATACATGTGTGAATACATAGACCATAACATGTCCCTAGTAAGCCTCTAGTTAACTAGCTCGTTGATCAATAGATAGTCACGGTTTCCTGACTATGGACATTGGATGTCATTGATAACGGGATCACATCATTAGGAGAATGATGTGATGGACAAGACCCAATCCTAAGCATAGCACAAGATCGTGTAGTTCGTTTGCTAGAGCTTTTCCAGTGTCAAGTATCATTTCCTTAGACCATGAGATCGTGGAACTCCCGGATGCCGTAGGAGTGCTTTGGGTGTACCAAACGTCACAACGTAACTGGGTGACTATAAAGGTATACTACAGGTATCCCCGAAAGTATCTGTTGGGTTGACACGGATCGAGACTAGAATTTGTCACTCCGTATGACGGAGAGGTATCTCTGGGCCCACTCGGTAATGCATCATCATAATGAGCTCAATGTGACCAAGTGTTAGGTCACGGGATCATGCATTACGGTAAGAGTAAAGTGACTTGCCGGTAACGAGATTGAACAAGGTATTGGGATACCGACGATCGAATCAAGTAACATACCGATTGACAAAGGGAATTGAATACGGGATTGATTGAATCCTTGACATCGTGGTTCATCCGATGAGATCATCGTGGAACATGTGGGAGCCAACATGGGTATCCAGATCCCGCTGTTGGTTATTGACCGGAGAGTCGTCTCGGTCATGTCTGCACGTCTCCCGAACCCGTAGGGTCTACACACTTAAGGTTCGGTGACGCTAGGGTTGTAGAGATATTAGTATGCGGTAATCCGAAAGTTGTTTGGAGTCCCGGATGAGATCCTGGACGTCACGAGGAGTTCCAGAATGGTCTGGAGGTGAAGATTTATATATAGGAAGTCAAGAGCATGATTGGTTTGATGCCAAAAGTTGGCATGCCAATATTTGGCAAATGCCAAATGTTGGCTAGTGATTGGTTGGCTACCAACTTTTCTTCTCAACCTCACAAAAAGTTGCCAACATTTGGCAACTTTCGATTTTGCCAAATGTTGGCTTGCCAAATATTGGCAATGCCAATTGTTGGCATCAAACCAATTGTGATCCAAGTTTCGGCCATCGGGAAGGTTTCGGGGGTAATCGGTATTGTACCGGGACCACCGAAAGGGTCCCGGGGGTCCATCGGGTGGGGCCTCCTATCCCGGAGGGCCCCATGGGCTGAAGTGGGAGGGGGAACCAGCCCCTGGTGGGATGGTGCGCCCCCATGGGCCTCCCCCTGCGCCTAGGGTTGGAAACCCTAGGGGTGGGGGGAGCCCCACTTGGCTTGGGGGCAAGCCCCCCCTTGGCCGTCGCCCCCTCCCTTGGAGATCCAATCTCCTAGGGCCGGCGCCCCTCCTCTAGGGGCCCTATATATAGTGGGGGGGGAGGGAGGGTAGCCGCACCAAGTCCCTGGCCCCTCCCTCTCCCCTTGTAACACCTCTCTCTCTCGTTGGAGCTTGGCGAAGCCCTGTCGAGATCACCGCTTCTTCCACCACCACGCCGTCGTGCTGCTGGATCTCCATCAACCTCTCCTCCCCTTGCTGGATCAAGAAGGAGGAGACGTCTTCCCAACCGTACATGTGTTGAACGCGGAGGTGTCGTCCGTTCGGCGCTCGGTCATCGGTGATTTGGATCACGACGAGTACGACTCCATCAACCCCGTTCTCTTGAACGCTTCCGCTTGCGATTACAAGGGTATGTAGATGCACTCCCCTCCCCCTCATTTCTAGATGACTCCATAGATTGATCTTGATGATGCGTAGAAAATTTTAAAATTCTGCTACGTTCTCCAACAGTGGCATCATAAGCTAGGTCTATGCGTAGTTTCTATGCACGAGTAGAACACAAGTTGTTGTGGGCGTTGATTTTGTCAATTTACTTGCCATTACTAGTCTTATCATGATTCGGCGGCATCGTGGGATGAAGCAGCCCGGACCGACCTTACACGTACGCTTACGTGAGACTGGTTCCACCGACTGACATGCACTAGTTGCATAAGGTGGCTGGCGGGTGTCTGTCTCTCCCACTTTAGTCGGATCGGATTCGATGAAAAGGGTCCTTATGAAGGGTAAATAGAAATTGGCATATCACGTTGTGGTTTTGGCGTAGGTAATAACGTTCTTGCTAGAAACCTATAGCAGCCACGTAAAAACTTGCAACAACGATTAGAGGACGTCTAACTTGTTTTTGCAGCATGTGCCATGTGATGTGATATGGCCAAAAGGATATGATGAATGATATATGTGATGTATGAGATTGATCATGTTCTTGTAATAGGAATCACGACTTGCATGTCGATGAGTATGACAACTGGCAGGAGCCATAGGAGTTGTCTTAATTTATTTATGACATGCGTGTCAACATAAACGTCATGTAATTACTTTACTTTATTGCTAAACCATTAGCCATAGTAGTAGAAGTAATAGATGACGAGACAACTTCATGAAGACACGATGATGGAGATCATGGTGTCTTGCCGGTGACGATGATGATCATGGCGCCCCGAAGATGGAGATCAAAAGGAGCAAATGATATTGGCCATATCATGTCACTATTTGATTGCATGTGATGTTTATCATGTTTTTGCTTCTTATTTGCTTAGAACGACGGTAGTAAATAAGATGATCCCTCACAATAATTTCAAGAAAGTGTTCCCCCTAACTGTGCACCATTGCTAAGGTCCGTTGTTCCGAAGCACCACATGATAATCGGGTGTGATAGGTTCTAACGTTCGCATACAACAGGTGTAAGCCAGATTTACACACGCAATACACTTAGGTTGACTTGACGAGCCTAGCATGTACAGACATGGCCTCGGAACACGAAAGACCGAAAGGTCGAACATGAGTCGTATAGAAGATACGATCAACATGAAGATGTTCACCGATGATGACTAGTCCGTCTCACGTGATGATCGGACATGGCCTAGTTGAATCGGATCATGTATCACTTAAATGACTAGAGGGATGTCTATCTGAGTGGGAGTTCATTAAATAATTTGATTAGATGAACTTAATTATCATGAACTTAGTCTAAAATATTTGCAATATGTCTTGTAGATCAAATGGCCCACGCTGATGTTGCCCTCAACTTCAACGTGTTCCTAGAGAAAACCAGGCTGAAAGACGATGGCAGCAACTACACGGACTGGGTCCGTAACCTGAGGATTATCCTCATAGCTGCCGGGAAAGCATATGTCCTTGATGCACCGCTAGGTGAAGCACCTGTTTTCCCTGCAGAACAAGATGTTATGAACGCTTGGCAGACACGTAGTGATGATTACTCCCTGGTTCAGTGCGGCATGCTTTACAGCTTAGAACCGGGGCTCCAAAAGCGTTTTGAGCAACACGGAGCATATGAGATGTTCCAAGAGCTGAAAATGGTTTTCCAAGCTCACGCCCGGGTCGAGAGATATGAAGTCTCCGACAAGTTCTACAGTTGTAAGATGGAGGAGAACAGTTCTGTCAGCGAGGACATACTCAAAATGTCTGGGCTGCATAATCGCTTGTCTCAGCTAGGAGTTAATATCCCGGATGATGCAGTCATTGACAGAATCCTACAGTCGCTCCCACCTAGCTACAAGAGCTTTGTGATGAACTTCAATATGCAGGGGATGGAAAAGACCATTCCCGAGGTATATTCAATGCTGAAATCAGCGGAGGTGGAAATCAAAAAGGAACATCAAGTGTTGATGATGAATAAAACCACTAAGTTCAAGAAAGGCAAGGGTAAAAAGAACTTCAAGAAGGACGACAAGGGAGTTGCCGCGCCCGGTAAGCAAGCTGCCGGGAAGAAGTCAAAGAATGGACCCAAGCCTGAGACTGGGTGCTTTTATTGCAAGGGAAACGATCACTGGAAGCGGAATTGCCCCAGGTACTTAGCGGAAAAGAAGGCCGGCAATACCAAAGGTATATGTGATATACGTGTTATTGATGTGTACCTTACCAGCGCTCGTAGTATCTCCTGGGTATTTGATACCGGTGCAGTTGCTCATATTTGTAACTCAAAACAGGAACTGCGGAATAAACGGAGACTGGCGAAGGACGAGGTGACGATGCGCGTCGGGAACGGTTCCAAGGTCGATGTGATCGCTGTCGGCACGCTACCTCTGCATTTACCTGCGGGATTAGTTTTAAACCTCAATAATTGTTATTTAGTACCAGCTTTGAGCATGAACATTGTATCTGGATCTCGTTTAATGCGAGATGGCTACTCATTTAAATCTGAGAATAATGGTTGTTCTATTTATATGAGAGACATGTTTTATGGTCATGCCCCGCTGGTCAATGGTTTATTCTTATTTAATCTCGAACGTGATGTTACACACATTCATAGTGTGAATGCCAAAAGATGTAAGGTTGATAATGATAGTCCCACATACTTGTGGCACTGCCGCCTTGGTCACATTGGTGTCAAACGCATGAAGAAACTCCATGCAGATGGACTTTTGGAGTCTCTTGATTATGAGTCATTTGACACGTGCGAACCATGCCTCATTGGTAAAATGACCAAGACTCCGTTCTCCGGAACAATGGAGCGAGCAACCAACTTATTGGAAATCATACATACTGATGTGTGCGGTCCAATGAGCTTTGAGGCTCGCGGTGGCTATCGTTATGTCCTCACCCTCACTGATGACTTAAGTAGATATGGGTATGTCTACTTAATGAAACACAAGTCTGAGACCTTTGAAAAGTTCAAGGAATTTCAGAGTGAGGTTGAGAATCAACATGACAGGAAAATCAAGTTCTTACGATCAGATCATGGGGAAGAATATTTGAGTCATGAATTTGACACGCACTTAAGGAAATGTGAAATAGTTTCACAACTCATGCCGCCTGGAACACCACAGCGTAATGGTGTGTCCAAACATCGTAATCGCGCCCTATTGGATATGGTACGATCTATGATGTCTCTTACCAATCTACCGCTATCATTTTGGGGTTATGCTATAGAGACTGTCGCATTCACTTTAAATAGGGCTCCGTTGAAATCCTTTGAGACGACACCGTATGAATTGTGGTTTGGCAAGAAACCTAAGCTGTCATTTCTGAAAGTTTGGGGATGCGATGCTTATGTCAAGAAACTTCAACCTGAAAAGCTCGAACCCAAATCGGAAAAATGCGTCTTCATAGGATACCAAGAAACTATTGGGTATACATTCTATCTTAGATCCGAAGGCAAGACCTTTGTTGGCAAGAATGGATCCTTTCTAGAGAAAGAGTTTCTCTCGAAAGAAGTAAGTGGGAGGAAAGTAGAACTTGATGAAGTATTGCCTCTTGAACCGGAGAGTGGCGCAGCTCAAGAAATTGTTCCTGAGGTGTCTGCACCGACTAGGGAGGAAGTTAATGATGATGATCATGAAACTTCAGATCAAGTTGCTACTGAACTTTGAAGGTCCACAAGGACGCGTTCTGCACCAGAGTGGTACAGCAACCCTGTCCTGGAAATCATGTTGTTGGACAATGGTGAACCTTCGAACTATGAAGAAGCGATGGCGGGCCCAGATTCCGACAAATGGCTGGAAGCCATGAAATCCGAGATAGGATCCATGTATGAAAACGAAGTATGGACTTTGACTGACTTTCCCGTTGATCGGCGAGCCATAGAAAATAAATGGATCTTTAAGAAGAAGACAGACGCGGATGGTAATGTGACCATCTATAAAGCTCGGCTTGTCGCTAAGGGTTATCGACAAGTTCAAGGGGTTGACTACGATGAGACTTTCTCACCCGTAGCGAAGCTGAAGTCTATCCGAATCATGTTAGCAATTGCCGCATTCTATGATTATGAGATATGGCAAATGGACGTCAAAACGGCATTCCTTAATGGTTTCCTTAAGGAAGAATTGTATATGATGCAGCCGGAAGGTTTTGTCGATCCTAAGAATGCTGACAAGGTGTGCAAGCTCCAACGCTCAATCTATGGGCTGGTGCAAGCATCTCGGAGTTGGAACATTCGTTTTGATGAGATGATCAAAGCGTTTGGATTTACGCAGACTTATGGAGAAGCCTGCGTTTACAAGAAAGTGAGTGGGAGCTCCATAGCATTTCTCATATTGTATGTGGATGACATACTATTGATGGGAAATGATATAGAATTCTTGGAAAGCATAAAGGCCTACTTGAACAAGTGTTTTTCAATGAAGGACCTTGGAGAAGCTGCTTATATATTAGGCATCAAGATCTATAGAGATAGATCGAGATGCCTCATTGGTCTTTCACAAAGTACATACCTTGACAAGATATTGAAGAAGTTCAATATGGATCAGTCCAAGAAGGGGTTCTTGCCTGTATTGCAAGGTGTGAGATTGAGCACAACTCAATACCCGACCACGACAGAAGATAGAGAAAAGATGAGTGTCGTCCCCTATGCCTCGGCCATAGGGTCTATCATGTATGCCATGCTATGTACCAGACCTGATGTAAACCTTGCCGTAAGTTTGGTAGGAAGATACCAAAGTAATCCCGGCATGGAACACTGGACAGCGGTCAAGAATATCCTGAAGTACTTGAAAAGGACTAAGGATGTGTTTCTCGTCTATGGAGGTGACGAAGAGCTCGTCGTAAAGGGTTATGTCGATGCTAGCTTCAACACAGATCTAGATGACTCTAACTCACAAACCGGATACGTGTATATTTTGAATGGTGGGGCAGTCAGCTGGTGCAGTTGCAAGCAAAGCGTCGTGGCGGGACTTACATGTGAAGGGAGTACATGGCAGCCTCGGAGGCAGCACAAGAAGCAATCTGGGTGAAGGAGTTCATTACCGACCTAGGAGTTATTCCCAATGCGTCGGGCCCGATGACTCTCTTCTGTGACAACACTGGAGCTATTGCCCTTGCCAAGGAGCCCAGGTTTCACATGAAGACCAGGCATATCAAGCGTCGCTTCAACTCCATTCATGAAAATGTTCAAAATGGAGACATAGATATTTGCAAAGTGCATACGGACCTGAATGTCGCAGATCCGTTGACTAAACCTCTTCCTCGAGCAAAACATGATCAACACCAGAACTCTATGGGTGTTCGATTCATCACAATGTAACTAGATTATTGACTCTAGTGCAAGTGGGAGACTATTGGAAATATGCCCTAGAGGCAATAATAAAATGGTTATTATTATATTTCCTTGTTCATGATAATTGTCTATTGTTCATGCTATAATTGTGTTATCCGGAAATCATAGTACATGTGTGAATACACAGACCATAACATGTCCCTAGTAAGCCTCTAGTAACTAGCTCGTTGATCAATAGATAGTCACGGTTTCCTGACTATGGACATTGGATGTCATTGATAACGGAATCACATCATTAGGAGAATGATGTGATGGACAAGACCCAATCCTAAGCATAGCACAAGATCGTGTAGTTCATTTGCTAGAGCTTTTCCAGTGTCAAGTATCATTTTCTTAGACCATGAGATCGTGTAACTCCCGGATGCCGTAGGAGTGCTTTGGGTGTACCAAACGTCACAACGTAACTGGGTGACTATAAAGGTATACTACAGGTATCCCCAAAAGTATCTGTTGGGTTGACACGGATCGAGACTGGAATTTGTCACTCCGTGTGACGGAGAGGTATCTCTGGGCCCACTCGGTAATGCATCATCATAATGAGCTCAACATGACCAAGTGTTTGGTCACGGGATCATGCATTACGGTACGAGTAAAGTGACTTGCCGGTAACGATATTGAACGAGGTATTGGGATACCGACGATCGAATCAAGTAACGTACCGATTGACAAAGGGAATTGAATACGGGATTGATTAAATCCTTGACATCATGGTTCATCTGATGAGATCACCGTGGAACATGTGGGAGCCAACATGGGCATCCAGATCCCACTGTTGGTTATTGACCGGAGAGTCGTCTCGGTCATGTCTGCATGTCTCCCGAACCCGTAGGGTCTACACACTTAAGGTTCGGTGACGCTAGGGTCGTAGAGATATTAGTATGCGGTAACCCGAAAGTTGTTCGGGGTCCTGGATGAGATCCCGAACGTCACGAGGAGTTCCAGAATGGTCCGGAGGTGTAGATTTATATATAGGAAGTCAAGTTTCGGTCATCGGAAAGGTTTCAGGGGTAATCGGTATTGTACCGGGACCACCGGAAGGGTCCCGGGGGTCCACCGGATGGGGCCACCTATCCCGGAGGGCCCCATGGGCTGAAGTGGGAGGGGGAACCAGCCCCTGGTGGGCTGGTGCGCCCCCCATGGGCCTCCCCCTGCACCTAGGGTTGGAAACCCTAGGGGTGGGGGGCGCCCCACTTGGCTTGGGGGGCAAGCCCCCCCTTGGCCGCCGCCCCCCCTTGGAGATCCAATCTCCTAGGGCCGGTGCCCCTCCCCTAGGGGCCCTATATATAGTGGGGGGAGGGAGGTCAGCCGCACCAAGTCCCTGGCCCCTCCCTCTCCCCTCGTAACACCTCTCTCTCTCCCGTTGGAGCTTGGCGAAGCCCTGCCGAGATCACCGCTGCTTCCACCACCACGCCGTCGTGCTGCTGGATCTCCATCAACCTCTCCTCCCCTTGCTGGATCAAGAAGGAGGAGACGTCTTCCCAACCGTACGTGTGTTGAACGCGGAGGTGCCGTCCGTTCGGCGCTCGGTCATCGGTGATTTGGATCACGACGAGTACGACTCCATCAACCCCGTTCTCTTGAACGCTTCCGCTTGCGATCTACAAGGGTATGTAGATGCACTCCCATCTCACTTGTTGCTAGATGACTCCATAGATTGATCTTGGTGATGCGTAGAAAATTTTAAAATTCTGCTACGTTCCCCAACATCCTCTCCCGCGCGCGTCGACACAACCTGAACCTGGAGAAGCCGTCTTTTGACCTTGAGATGAACGCATCAAGCTCCCCTCTCATCTCCTGTCGACACAATCACCGCCATGATCCCTTGCCTTCTCTCTCCCACACAGCCTCCACATGCCCAATTCCTCTCGCGTCTCCCTATCGAATCGCCTGAGTAGTAGCAAGCGCAAGGAGCCGAGCGTTGAACGGTGGAAGGGATAAGAGGCGGAGGCCGGTTTGGCCTGGAATCGCGAGTGTGGGAGGAGGTGTCTCGCACTGGTGGCAGGCGAACCAAGAAGACAGAGTGGGGAGGCTGGACTGGATGGGAATTAAAGGAGGAAGGGGAAGTGGAAGAGGAACGGCTCGGGACGAAGGCATTGATGGTCTGATTTTGGGAGGTGAGGATCCGGAAGATGGAATCAATGCAGCACGATGTAGCGCGGGGGTTGAACGCATGAGCCCGGACGCGATCCAGGGGAAAAGGGGCCGATGTGTTCATCTGATTCAGGACAGAGGGGTTTGTAGTCAGGCTGTCGTGGGTCCAACTGCTGATAACCGAAAGCAAACGTGGCTGGTATAGCCTATGGTGGGCCCCCTTGTAAGCTGGTAAGAAAAATCTAACATGGCAGGGCTGCTGATGTGGATAGGCTGCATGTCAAGGGAAATAGGTTAGTGGGGATGAACTATTTAAGGTATTGTAGATTCTATCCGAACGGGTCAGTTTCGTCTTTATGCTTTGTAGGAGCAATTAGGAGGAATGAAATGGCTGCAGTTATTCTCAAAAAAAAAGATAACAGTTCTCTTCAATATTCTCAAACTGGCAACACCCCCGCGGTCCAAAATGATGTGCATTCATCATAATCGAATTTCTGCTTTCTGTCTTCCATTTTCCCTTTTCTTGTATTCCTACGCCCAAGCACCACTTTACTCTTTACTTCCATATAGACTCTAGTGCTTCTCATGTGTACTCTTCTGATTCCCGCAAAAAGAAAAATGTCTCTTGTGATTAGCAAGTTTCACAGATGTGGCTTTTTTTAGACAAATTTCACAGATGTATTGAAACCGTGACATCAAGTCGACCATCAAGTAACTGTTCATCAGGAATTGGGCTGTCCTGTAGATTTTGGGCCCGGCAGATAAGATATGCCTGATCCATTAAAACATGCGTTCATTAGGGTTAACTCTGTACAGTGCCGCGGCAGATCGAATTAATTAACTTCTGCTGCCTGCTCATTTCAGGCCTGCAGGCTCAATTCCGAACGCACTCAACCGATATAATTTGCGCTGTTTTTCACTTAAGTGTACAGTGCCGCGGGAGATCGTTTGAAAGCTGCACCCATCGCACTTCTCATGCATTTACTTTTGGCTTTCAAATTTGTATTTATCATTAAAACTTTTGAATTTATCATTCGTTTATCAAATGTTAATATTTGAAACTTGTTGAAGTTTTAGAAACTTCACCCGCAAAAAAAAGTTTTAGGAACTTGCCAAAATGTATAAAAAAATGATCTTGTTTCAAAGCGCTCATCGCAAGGAATGCTATGCAAACAAAACATAAATTAGACTTGCGTTAGTTAGAAGTAAAAACAAAAGCATGCGAGGTTAGATGGGTGGAGTTGCCAAAAGCTGCCACGTGTGGACCCCATGTAAGGTAATTAAGGGTCAAAGCACATGCTAAGATCAAATCAGTTTCTGAATCGCGAGGCAATTGCAAACAGACGGCCCACAATTTTCGTGCCCCTACCCCTACGTTCCACAAATTCTCTTCCTCAATCGACCCACTTTTTCTTTTTTGCAAAATCCTCAGCTGACCCACTAGAATAGCTGTTTTGTACCAATGTTGGTTTTCAATAGAGTTAATTACACCATTGGTGCTAGAACTTGGCTTGAATGGTCACTTTAGTGCTACAAGTTGTGATGTACATTGAAGTGGTGCAAAAACTTGACTTCACGGTGCAAATACGGTACAAAACTCGTTTGTATACGTCCACGGCACTGACGAGGCATGCCAACGTGGCATGAGGCCGCTGTCAGTGACAGGATGGACAGGGCGTGTGACCTGCTTTTTTGTTAAAAAAAATCTCAGCTTATTTTTATCATTTATGCCATCGATTGTGTCCCACTACTCAGTTTTGCCACTAGGAATTTCAACTGCTCAAAAATGCCATCGCTGTGTTAGACACATGTTCAAAAATGCCACTGGGCACCATTATTGTGATCTCAAATCTCTTTTGCCATGTTATAATGACATATATACCTATGAACCAGCATGCCAGCTTTCCTTCTATCTTACTACAATAAAGTGTGGGGCCCACTTGTGCCCAACGACGTTCTTATTTTTCTATAAAATTATTCGCTTGGTTACTCCTGACAAGTGGGCCCACACTTATCATTGTAAGATAGAGAGAACTGACATGTGGGTCTAGGCTTATTTTTATCATATAACATGGTCAATGAGTTTGATGTGAAAATAACGATGTCTAATGGCATTTTTGAGGAAACATCTAACGGAACGATGGCATTTTTTAGCAAACATCTCACGGATCGATGGCATTTTTGAGTAGTTGTAACTTCTAATGGCAAAATTGAGTAGTGGGACACAAGTAGTGGCAAAAATGATAAAAACCCTATTTTTTTGCACAAAAATAATGCTGGAAGGCCGACATGTCAGAAACAACACAAATGGCACTGAGAAGAAATAATGACCACGGGGCTTCGAACCTAGTAGAAACTAGATGATTCCCGCGTTGCTGCGGGAACATATGCATATAAATCAATGTAAAAATAAACCATGGAAAATTGAATCACTAAAGTTTGCAATTTACTCATTCCAATGAAGTTTTCATGAGGAGTTAAATTCTAAGTATCTCTTTAAAGGATGCACTGAACCATCACCTTTAGAAATAGATATTGTGTATCCAACAAATGGTACGTGATGGGAGCTAAACAGAAAATAAGTAGACAAACTGTCGAAAACATAACCCAAATTGTGATTGTATTTGGTCTTTCTAGGAAAACCGAAGACATGGCACTCAGTCACGGCTCATAGACGAATATGATGTCAACTCATCAATGTATAATTCAAGAGAAAATGCCACATAAAGGAGAGAACAATGACAATACTGGTAATCAGTTAAACTCAGCAGGCGACCCAAACGGCTAGATCTAAAAGTCAATGCAATATGCATCTAATCTTTCGTGAGTGTTGTCTCCATTCAAGTTGAACCTCCTTTGTCTCCTGGCTCAAATGTCGAGTGCTGAAAACCGGACCAATAAAATCAAAGGCATGAGCTGTGCTTTAACTGTATATTCAGTCGCATTACAGGAAATAATGCTAACCTACACACACACATGCACGCAAACGCACACGCACACGCGCAAGCGCTCACACACACAGTACAGGTCAGAGCTGCATATTGAATGGCAGTTATTATAAGATAAACAACAACTAATTCCTGATTATGAAACTACATAAAACAAACTAAAAAGATGTGAGAGCTTGCAGGACTGTTAAGAAAATACATTAGGATGTTAAAATAACTGTACCAGTGGTGCCAGGAGGTATAAAGAGCAGACTGAGTCAGCATTATGAAATTGGTTCTTGATTACACTTTTCACTGCATAATCAGATCAAACTAAAGGGACACACAAATATCACATTGAAAATTTATCCAAGATGAAAGAAATATGAACTCTTGGCAACATATTGATAGTGACTCATGTTTTATGTATGACCAATCGGATAAAATATAATCTTAGCTTTTCACTACAAAGGAAATTTGACAATTTGTTCTCAAGATTTGATCAGGGCAACAAACTGGTCTGGCTAATATGAAGCACACCAAGAAAAAAATATGTACTAAACGATTTATACAATTCAAGCTGTAGTAGTAAAAGGAAGAGGATAAGAAAACAGTTATACCTCCTCCTATTTATTTTGTTAGATGTTCTTATTTTGTCATTATAGAAAGTATATTATTTTAGATGAGAGAAAGGGTGCGATGTGTGTCTTGATTTTCACCACCACATTCAGCTAATGTCTGAAACACAACACAAATAAGAACACAATGAATACCTCATTAACCCCCCAAAAACCTATTGCTAAGATCATCTCATCAGTAATCATCATCTGAAAAATGCAGAAATTAACCGAGAAGGAAGTAAAGAACTACTATGGTGAAGTGCTGATTAAAACTTACAAAAACTCAATAGTCTTGTTGCCACCAAAATCTGAATAAATGTACAAATTTGCTAGCACAGGCCCCAGGTTGCTACACGCAAGAAGCACTGACGTGCATTTTGCTGCTGCAGAGAGAAGAAAGAATGCAAGCAATTAAGGGGATATGGCATGAGATACATAAATACATCATGAACTGAGCCTTCAAATTACACGTGGGCTTTTCACCTCCCAGAACCTAATGTTCCTGAACATCGGCTTCACTTACGGTTTCCGCACATCTTCAAGAACTAACCTATAATTGAACACCTGAGGAATTCGAAATTTATGATTCAATCAGCAATATCTCATAGAGAATGGCGAGGAGAGGGGAGGGAGTTGCTCAGATACTCACCAGAGGCAGCAATATGAGCGCCCTTTGGTAGACACTCACCCATACTGGAGAATGATGGTAACAAAATGAGACGAGGCAGAGCACCAACATTAAATGGAATCCATCAGTTTCTTGTGGAGATGGTGGGGAGAGGAAGTGGAGCGTCAAGCATCAATTACAACAGAAGGGTTTTTTAGATGATTATTTGGTGGTCGTAGATGGCAACTGAGAAATAAACATTGTGGGCCATTTGGAGCTTTCGGATGCGCAGTGGTTGAAGCAATGGGCTGGTGTGAGCTAAGGAAAAAAAAATCTGAAGAACAACAGGACCACAAAACCTTCCTCGCCGAGTTGAAGCACAACAAGAGCACATGACCTTCACCTTGGTAGCAAGCACCTCGATCGAAGCAAGCAGCAAGTGCCAAGAAAATTACGATTAGCACATCACAACACCAAATATCAAGCTAATCACAACTCAAATGGAGAGACCAGCAAGCATAAACACCTCAAGCTAATCACGAGAAGGAGAACAGACGCTCACGCTCTTCTTCAGGTTGGGCTTGCGACATTGATGGCGGCGGCGAGGAACAAAGTAAAGCCGTGCGCACAGGCTCAGCCCACTGTGTGGAGATGGCCGCAATGTATCAAGCGCGTTCGAGGCCGGCGACGCGAGGACGGCCCTGGGCAGACCAGTAGCATGCGCGCATGCTTAATCGACTGCAGGGGGATGGCCGCATCTCCTCCGGCTGCGGCTCATGTGGGCCTTGACGGCGGCAGCGAGCTTCTCAAGTTCTCATCCCACTGGAACCGGGGACGCGATTGGATGGCCGTCTCCGATTCTTCCGAGGCCGCCAATGCATGGACGACCCGGAGTAGAGCAATGACGGCGGCGCGCCGGAGTAGAGACAGGGGAAAGCAGGGGAGGGAGTCAGGGAGGAAAGCGGGGTCCTACTCGCAGAAAAATAAAGGAAATCGAGGCCGATGGGCCGGGCTGGATTTCTGTCGTCGTCAGGGTGGAAAGCGGAGTCCTACCAGCAGTAACTGAAGCCACCGTGTGCAGTAACTGAAGCCGACATGTTCGTTGTTTGTTGTGGTGTGGCCCACTTGTAAGCCTCTAATTAAACGCTGACGGGGCAGTCCTGCTGATGTGGATAGCCTGCATGTCAAGAGAAATAGGTTAGTGGGGATGAGCTATTTAGGCATTATAGATGTAATATGCGCGCGCACGTAAGCAAAACAGCCAATGTGACATTACTTGCACAAGTGTGATAGGTGCTTTCTATGTCCTTTGCTAACAGCATAAATTAAATTTTTTAACTCATCAAATGAAAAAGGTACACAGGGGGCTCAAACCAACGACCTGAAGATATCAGGAATTCGATATTAATTAAGAGAGCCGCCAAAATTTGTTTGCTACGTAGGCTATGTTGGGGAACGTAGCAGAAATTCAAAATTTTCCTACGTGTCACCAAGATCTATCTATGGAGAAACTAGCAACGAGGGAAGGAGAGTGCATCTACATACCCTTGTAGATCGTTAAGCGGAAGCGTTCATGAGAACGGGGTTGAAGGAGTCGTACTCGTCGTGATTCAAATCACCGGAGATCCTAGTGCTGAACAGACGGCACCTCCGCGTTCAACACACGTACAGCCCGGTGACGTCTCCCACGCCTTGATCCAGCAAGGAGAGAGGGAGAGGTTGAGGAAGACTCCATCCAGCAGCAGCACAACGGCGTGGTGGTAGTGGAGGAGCGTGGCAATCCAGTAGGGCTTCGCCAAGCACCACGGGAGAGGAGGAGGAGGAAGAGAGGCAGGGCTGCACCAAGAGGGAGAAGTTCTCATCTGTTGGGCAGCCCCAAAACCTCAAGTATATATAGGGGGGAAGGGGGCTGCGCCCCCTTTAGGGTTTCCCACCCCAAGGGGTGCGGCCAGCCCTAGATCCCATCTAGGGGGGCGGCCAAGGGGGGAGGAGTGCCTCCCAAGTCAAGTGGAGGCCTCCCCCTTTAGGGTTTTCCCCTTCCCATGCGCATGGGCCTTGGGGGGGCTGGTGCCCCTGGCCCATTAAGGCTAGGGCGCCCCCCTACAGCCCATGCTACTGTATTGGACATGGTGGAACAATTTCCGGACCTCCGGACCCCTCCGGAATCCTCCGGAACCTTCTGGAAGCTTCCCGGTACAATACCAAAAAAACCCAAACTTTTTCCGGAACCCGAACAACAACTTTCCATATATAAATCTTTACCTCCGGACCATTCCGGAACTCCTCGTGACGTCCGGGATATCATCCGGGACTCCGAACAACATTCGGTAACCACATACAAACTTCCTTTATAACCCTAGCGTCATCGAACCTTAAGTGTGTAGACCCTACGGGTTCGGGAGACATGTAGACATGACCGAGACGTTCTCCGGTCAATAACCAACAGCAGGATCTGGATACCCATGTTGGCTCCCACATGTTCCACGATGATCTCATCGGATGAACCACGATGTCAAGGACTCAATCGACCCCGTATACAATTCCCTTTGTCTAGCGGTATTTTACTTGCCCGAGATTCGATCGTCGGTATACCGATACCTTGTTCAATCTCGTTACCGGCAAGTCTCTTTACTCGTTGCGTAACATATCATCCCGTGATCAACCCCTTGGTCACATTGTGCACATTCTGATGATGTCCTACCGAGTGGGCCCAGAGATACCTCTCCGTTTACACGGAGTGACAAATCCCAGTCTCGATTCGTGCCAACCCAACAGACACTTTCGGAGATACCTGTAGTGCACCTTTATAGCCACCCAGTTACGTTGTGACGTTTGGTACACCCAAAGCATTCCTACGGTATCCGGGAGTTGCACAATCTCATGGTCTAAGGAAAAGATACTTGACATTAGAAAAGCTTTAGCATACGAACTACACGATCTAGTGCTATGCTTAGGATTGGGTCTTGTCCATCACATCATTCTCCTAACGATGTGATCCCGTTATCAACGACATCTAATGTCCATGGTCAGGAAACCGTAACCATCTGTTGATCAACGAGCTAGTCAACTAGAGGCTTACTAGGGACATGATGTTGTCTATGTATCCACACATGTATCTGAATTTCCTATCAATACAATTCTAGCATGGATAATAAATGATTATCATGAACAAGGAAATATAATAATAATCAATTTATTATTGCCTCTAGGGCATATTTCCAACAGTCTCCCACTTGCACTAGAGTCAATAATCTAGTTCACATCGATATGTGATTAACACTCAAGGTCACATCCCCATGTGACTAACACCCAAAGAGTTTACTAGAGTCAATAATCTAGTTCACATTTACCATGTGATTAACACTCGATGTGTTCTGGGTTTGATCATGTTATGCTTGTGAGAGAGGTTATAGTCAACGGGTCTGAACCTTTCAGATCCTTGTGTGCTTTACAAATCTCTATGTCATCTCCTAGATGCAGCTACCACGTTCTATTTGGAGCTATTCCAAATAACTGTTCTACTTGAAGCTATTCTAAATTGTTGCTCCATTATACGTATCCTATATCTCTACTCAGAGCTATCCGGATAGGTGTTAAGCTTGCATCGACGTAACCCTTTACGACGAACTCTTTTACCACCTCCATAATCGAGAAAATTCCTTAGTCCACTAGTTACTAAGGATAACTTTGACCGCTGTCCTGTGATCCATTCTTGGATCACTCTTGTACCCCTTGACTGACTCATGGCAAGGCACACTTCAGGTGCAGTACACAGCATAGCATACTGTAGAGCCTATGTCTTAAGCATAGGGGACGACCTTCGTCCTTTCTCTCTATTCTGCCGTGGTCGAGCTTTAAGTCTTAACTTCATACCTTACAACTCAGCCAAGAACTCCTTCTTTGACTGGTCCATCTTGAACACCTTCAAGATCATGTCAAGGTATGTGCTCATTTGAAAGTACCATTAAGCGTTTTGATCTATCCTTATAGATCTTGATGCTCAATGTTCAAGTAGTTTAATCCAGGCTTTCCATTGAAAAATACTTTCCAAATAACCCTATATGCTTTCCAGAAATTCTACGTCATTTCTGATCAACAATATGTCAACAACATATACTCATCAGAAATTCTATAGTGCTCCCACTCACTTCTTTGGACATACAAGTTTCTCATAAACTTTGTATACACCCAAAATCTTTGATCATCTCATCAAAGCGTACATTCCAACTCCGAGATGCTTACTCTAGTCCCTAGAAGGATTGCTGGAGCTTTGCATACTTATTAGCATCTTTCAGGATTGACAAAACCTTCCGGTTTGTATCACATACAACCTTTCCTCAAAAAAAAACGTCGAGGAAACAATGTTTTGACATCCTATCTGCAAGATTTCATAAATAATGCAGTAATCGCTAATATAATTCCAACAGACTCTTAGCATCGCTACGAGTGAGAAAGTCTCATCGTAGTCAACTCCTTGAACTTGTCGGAAAACATCTTAACGACAAATCGAGCTTTCTTGATGGTGATACTTACCATCATTGTCCGTCTTCCTTTTAAAATCCATCTGTACTCAACAGCCTTACGACCATCGAGCCGTTCTGCCAAAGTCTACACTTTGTTTTCACACATGGATCCTCTCTCGGATTTTATGGCCTCGAGCCATTTATCGGAATCCGGGCCCACCATCGCTTCTCCATAGCTCATAGGTTCATTGTTGTCTAGCAACATGACTTCCAAGACAGGATTACGTACCACTCTGAAGTAGTACGCATCCTTGTCATCCCACGAGGTTTGGGAGTGACTTGATCCGAAGTCTCATGATCAATATCATAAGCTTCCACTTCAATTGGTGTAGGTGCCACAGGAACAACTCTTTGTGCCCTGCTATACACTAGTTGAAGTGACGGTTCAATAACCTCATCAAGTCTCCACCATCCTCCCACTCAATTCTTTCGAGAGAAACTTTTCCTCGAGAAAGGACCCGATTCTAGAAACAATCCCTTATTGCTTTCGAATCTGAGACAGGAGGTATACCCAACTGTTTTGGGTGTCCTATGAAGATGTATTTATCCGCTTTGGGTTCGAGCTTATCGGCCTGAAACTTCACATAAGCGTCGCAGCCCCAAACTTTTAAGAAATGACAGCTTAGGTTTCTCTAAACCATAGTTCATACGGTGTCATCTCATCGGAATTATGTGGTGCCTTATTTAAAGTGAATGTGGTTGTCTCTAATGCCTAACCCATAAACTATCGTGGTAATTCGATAAGAGACATCATGGTATGCATCATATCCAATAGGGTGCAGTTATGATGTTCGGACACACCATCACACTATGGTGTTCCAGGCTGTATCAGTTGTGAAACAATTTCCACAATGTCTTAATTCTGTGCCAAACTCGTAATTCAGATATTCATCTCTATGATCATATCATAGATACTTCATCCACTTGTCACGACGATCTTTCAACTTCACCCTGAAATTACTTGAACCTTTCAATAATTCAGACTCATGATTCATCAAGTAAATATACTCAACATCTACTCAAATCATCTGTGAAGTAAGAACATAACGATATCCACTACACGCCTCAGCACTCATTGAACTGCACACATCAAAATGTATTACTTCCAACAAGTTGCTTTCCAGTTCCATTTTACTGAAACCTAGGCTTTCAGTCATCTTGCCCATCTGGTATGATTTGCATATCTCAAGTGATTCAAAATCAAGTGAGTCCAAACGATCCATCTGCATGGAGTTTCTTCATGCGTATACACCAATAGACATGGTTCGCATGTCTCAAACTTTTCAAAAACGAGTGAGTCCAAAGATCCATCAACATGGAGCTTCTCCATGCGTTTTATACCAATATGACTTACATGGCAGTGCGACAAGTGGTACTATCATTACTATCTTATATCTTTTGGCATGAACATGTGTATCACTACGATCGAGATTCAATAAACTATTCATTTTAGGTGCAAGACTATTGAAGGTATTATTCAAATAAATAGAGTAACTATTATTCTCTTTAAATGAATAACCGTATTGCGATAGTCATAATCCAATCATGTCTATGCTCAACGCAAACACCAAATAACAATTATTCAGGTATAACACCAATCTCGATGGTAGAGGGAGCGTGCGATCCTTGATCATATCAACATTGGAGACACTTCCAACACATATCGTCAGCTCACCTTTAGCCAGTCTCCGTTTATTCCGTAGCTTTTATTTCGAGTTACTAACACTTAGCAACCGAACCGGTATCTAATACCCTGGTGCTACTAGGAGTACTAGTAAAGTACACATCAACACAATGTATATCCAATATACTTCTATCGACCTTGCCAGCCTTCTAATCTACCAAGTATCTAGGGTAATTCTGCTCCAGCGCCTGTTCCCCTTATTACAGAAGCACTTAGTCTCGGGTTTGGGTTCAACCTTGGGTTTCTTCACTAGAGCAGCAGCTGAATTGCCGTTTCATGAAGTATCCCTTCTTGCCCTTGCCCTTCTTGAAACTAGTGGTTTCACCAACCATCAACAATTGATGCTCCTTCTTGATTTCTACTTTCGCGGTGTCAAACATCACAAATATTTCAAGGATCATCATATATGTCCCAGATACATTATAGTTCATCACGAAGCTCTAGCAGCTTGGTGGCAATGACTTTGGAGAAACATCACTATCTCATCTGGAAGATCAACTCCCACTCGATTCAAGTGATTGTTGCATTCAGACAATCTGAGCACAAGCTCAACGATTGAGCTTCTCTCCCTTAGTTTGCAGGTTAAGAAAATTGTCGAAGGTCTTATACCTCTTGACATGGGCACGAGCCTGAAATCCCAATTTCAGTCCTCGAAACATCTCATATGTTCCGCGACATTTTGAAAACGTCTTTGGTGCCTCTACTCTAAACCATTTAACTGAACTATCACGTAGTTATCAAAATGTGTATGTCCGATGTTCTTAACATCCACAGACGACGTTTGGGGTTCTGCACACTGAGCGGTGCATTAAGAACATAAGCTTTCTACTGATCGCATAATCGCTACTATCAACTTTCAACTATATTTTCTCTAGGAACATATCTAAAACAGTAGAACTAAAGCGCGAGCTATGACATAATTTGCAAAGGGTCTTTTGACTATGTTCAGGATAATTAAGTTCATCTAATGAACTCCCACTCAGATAGACATCCCTCTGGTCATCTAAGTGATTACATGATCCGAGTCAACTAGGCCGTGTCCGATCATCACGTGAGACGGACTAGTCATCATCGGTGAACATCTTCATGTTGATCGTATCTACTATACGACTCATGTTCGACCTTTCGGTCTCCGTGTTCCGAGGCCATGTCTGTACATGCTAGGCTCGTCAAGTTAACCCTAAGTGTTTCGCGTGTGTAAATCTGTGTTACACCCGTTGTATGTGAACGTAAGAATCCATCACACCCGATCATCACGTGGTGCTTAGAAGCGACGAACTTTAGCAACGGTGCACAGTTAGGGGAGAACACTTCTTGAAATTGTTGTAAGGGATCATCTTATTTACTACCATCATTCTAAGTAAACAAGATGCATAAACATGATAAACATCACATGCAATCAAATAGTGACATGATATGGCCAATATCATTTTGCTCCTTTTGATCTCCATCTTCGGGGCTCTATGATCATCATCGTCACCGGCATGACACCATGATCTCCATCATCATGATCTCCATCATCGTGTCTTCATGAAGTTGTCTTGCCAACTATTACTTCTACTACTATGGCTACCGGTTAGCAATAAAGTAAAGTAATTACATGGCGTTGTTCAATGACACGCAGGTCATACAATAAATTTAAGACAACTCCTATGGCTCCTGCCGGTTGTCATACTCATCGACATGCAAGTCGTGAATCCTATTACAAGAACATGATCAATCTCATACATCACATATCATTCATCACATTCTTCTTGGCCATATCACATCACATAGCATACCCTGCAAAAACAAGTTAGACGTCCTCTAATTGTTGTTTGCATGTTTTACGTGGCTACTATGGGTTTCTAGCAAGAACGTTTCTTACCTACGCAAAACCACAACGTGATATGCCAATTGCTATTTACCCTTCATAAGGACCCTTTTCATCGAATCCGTTCCGACTAAAGTGGGAGAGACTGGCACCCGCTAGCCACCTTATGCACCAAGTGCATGTCAATCGGTGGAACTTGTCTCACGTAAGAGTACGTGTAAGGTCGGTCCGGGCCGCTTCATCCCACAATACCGTCGAAACAAGATTGGACTAGTAACGGTAAGCATATTGAACAACATCAACGCCCACAACTACTTTGTGTTCTACTCGTGCAAAGAATCTACGCAATAGACCTAGCTCATGATGCCACTGTTGGGGAACGTAGCAGAAATTCAAAATTTTCCTACGTGTCACCAAGATCTATCTATGGAGAAACTAGCAACGAGGGAAGGAGAGTGCATCTACATACCCTTGTAGATCGTTAAGCGGAAGCGTTCATGAGAACGGGGTTGAAGGAGTCGTACTCGTCGTGATTCAAATCACCGGAGATCCTAGTGCCGAACGTACGGCACCTCCGCGTTCAACACACGTACAGCCCGGTGACGTCTCCCACGCCTTGATCCAGCAAGGAGAGAGGGAGAGGTTGAGGAAGACTCCATCCAGCAGCAGCATAACGGCGTGGTGGTAGTGGAGGAGCGTGGCAATCCAGTAGGGCTTCGCCAAGCACCACGGGAGAGGAGGAGGAGGAAGAGAGGCAGGGCTGCACCAAGAGGGAGAAGTTCTCATCTGTTGGGCAGCCCCAAAACCTCAAGTATATATAGGGGGAAGGGGGCTGCGCCCCCTTTAGGGTTTCCCACCCCAAGGGGTGCGGCCAGCCCTAGATCCCATCTAGGGGGGGCGGCCAAGGGGGGAGGAGTGCCTCCCAAGTCAAGTGGAGGCCTCCCCCTTTAGGGTTTTCCCCTTCCCATGCACATGGGCCTTGGGGGGCTGGTGCCCCTGGCCCATTAAGGCTGGGGCGCCCCCCTACAGCCCATGCTACTGTATTGGACGTGGTGGAAAAATTTCCGGACCTCCGGACCCCTCCGGAATCCTCCGGAACCTTCTGGAAGCTTCCCGGTACAATACCGAAAAACCCGAACTTTTTCTGAAACCCGAACAACAACTTTCCATATATAAATCTTTACCTTCGGACCATTCCGGAACTCCTCGTGACGTCCGAGATCTCATCCGGGACTCCGAACAACATTCGGTAACCACATACAAACTTCCTTTATAACCCTAGCGTCATCGAACCTTAAGTGTGTAGACCCTACGGGTTCGGGAGACATGTAGACATGACCGAGACGTTCTCCGGTCAATAACCAACAGTGGGATCTGGATACCCATGTTGGCTCCCACATGTTCCACGATGATCTCATCGGATGAACCACGATGTCAAGGACTCAATCAATCCCGTATACAATTCCCTTTGTCTAGCGGTATTTTACTTGCCCGAGATTCGATCGTCGGTATACCGATACCTTGTTCAATCTCGTTACCCGCAAGTCTCTTTACTCGTTCCGTAACACATCATCCCGTGATCAACCCCTTGGTCACATTGTGCACATTCTGATGATGTCCTACCGAGTGGGCCCAGAGATACCTCTCCGTTTACACGGAGTGACAAATCCCAGTCTCGATTCGTGCCAACCCAACAGACACTTTCGGAGATACCTGTAGTGCACCTTTATAGCCACCCAGTTACGTTGTGACGTTTGGTACACCCAAAGCATTCCTACGGTATCCGGGAGTTGCACAATCTCATGGTCTAAGGAAAAGATACTTGACATTAGAAAAGCTTTAGCATACGAACTACACGATCTAGTGCTATGCTTAGGATTGGGTCTTGTCCATCACATCATTCTCCTAATGATGTGATCCCGTTATCAACGACATCCAATGTCCATGGTCAGGAAACCGTAACCATCTGTTGATCAACGAGCTAGTCAACTAGAGGCTTACTAGGGACATGATGTTGTCTATGTATCCACACATGTATCTGAGTTTCCTATCAATACAATTCTAGCATGGATAATAAACGATTATCATGAATAAGGAAATATAATAATAATCAATTTATTATTGCCTCTAGGGCATATTTCCAACAGGCTATTGTATTGAGACCACTTATATATATTCCTTAGACAATATATTTTTGACTTGTAAGTGTTGTACATGATTTTTCGTAAATCATAAATATTTTGTTTCCTAAAGTTCATAAACATTTTCGAAAATGTGAAAACATTTATATGCTGCATGAATATTTTATTAAAAACATAAATATATAAAATTATACAAACACTTATCTACACATATATAAATAAATTTTCATGTAATTTAAAATATATTAATTTAGTTTTAAAACATTAATATTTTATTGAAAATGCCGCGGGTAACCTCTGGTACGATCTTTATCTTTATTAGTATTCTTGTTCCTGGGATAACTTACTGTCATTTATTGTTTTCAATATATTTAACCTTTATCTAAATACAATAATATTTTTTATAATTTTATGAATATTTAGTTAAATATGTTTACCTTGGTTAAATATATTTAAATAAATGTTCGTATAATTTGAATTAACGTTTTTGATAAACTATTAATGCAATATATAAATTTTTCATGCTTTGGAATTTTTTTATGTAAATTTAGGAAACAAAATATTTATGCTTCATGAAAAATCATGTGCACATTTATAAGTAAAATATTATATTTCTGAAGAATAGAAATGCGGCCTCAATATAAAAGAACCATTAGCCTATGTATATTTTGTTTTGAGCAAAATTAGCCTATGTATAAGAAACAATCTTCGTCGGGTGTTGGTTTGCACTACCGGGATAGGAGGTCTCTGGTTTGACTACTGGACCTTTTTCATTCAAGTTTAGAGTTTTAATTTATGCTGTTAGGCCAAACTGGTACAGAAATATTTATTCTTGTGGAGCACTAAATGTGATCAGGCCCGGTGGTTAATCGCCAATTGGGTCCCACCTTTTTCATTTGTGTTCAAAAATAATAATTTACTCTGTTAATCTAAAGAATGTACTAACTTACAGATCCCCACTTCAACACCAAATATCGTCCGTTGTTTCAGTAAGGCGTGCTTCAAAATATTTGACTGTTTTTCCTCCTAATGGGATTTTGTGCTGTTTCTGGCAGGTGGGCCTCCCAGTGTTATTTTGTGTGAAAAAAATAAAAAAACTTATTATTTTTTGGCAAAAAGAACAGGTCACACAACGTGTCCCTATCATCTGGTCGCTGACAACGGCCCCCATGCCCACTGGCACGCCTAGTCAGCCCCAAGGATGTATAAAAACGAGTTTTGCACTGTATTTGCATCACAAAGCCAAGTTTTTACACCACTTTAATGTACACCACAACTTGTAGCACTAAAGTGAATATTCACGCCAAGTTCTAGCACCGGTGATGTAATTGACTCTTTTCAATACAATTCCTTCTTTTGAACACTGGTTTTCAATACATTTCGTAATAACATGTGCTGTACCTACTTAATTATGTGATGCATTTTCATTCTTTTGAAATGAAATCGGGATGGATTCTGATTTTGTAGGAGAAAAATAGAAATCAATTGCGTACAAGGTATAATCTACTAACCTTTATTTGGTTATCTCAAACCTTTAAGGAGTGGCGATTCTACTAGAGGGACTTTAACAGGCTTAAGCATACCCTCCAAAAATAATGCTACTTGTCGACCAAGCTTCTGATTTCATTCGATTACTCTCTGGCAGTACTACATAACTTTAAATTTCATCTGCAGCACCCGTCGATTTTAAACTGCCGTAGCTAAGCCGGCCCCTACAGGAACCATGCACGTTGTGAAATGTAATTCTGTGTAGTACCTGTCCATGGGATCAATATCGTCTCGACCCCATGCTTATATATCCAACCAAATATTTTGAGCCGTACGCCGTGTTCCCTCTGCTATGCGTGCATCATATATGGTATTCATGAGCGTATGAACCATCACGCGCCGTCCACGTTGTCGGCGACGTACGTACCCTGGACCTGGTGCAACCCGAATAAATAAATTTACCGGAACCGGTAGCTACCGGCTGGAAATCCACCCTTCACCAATTTCATCAAGATCCGTGATGTGACACAGTATATACTTGTAAATCCATTGCCTCTCATATACCTGGTAAATACAAGTGACAGGACTGACATGCACCGACACATAGTACCAAAATACATGCATGTCATGCAGCTTTGTCAGGAAAGAGAGAGAGAGAAAGTTACTTCAAAAATATTGGAATGTATTGGAGATGGATCTTGTGTGGTTTAAAATGCATGTCATTGGAAAAAAATTATATGAGACCAGATCTCACGGTTAGCAGGTGAGACCCGTCCTGATGGATGACACGTGGCATTCACAAGATGGATGCTTTGTGATTTGTGAATGCCACGTATCATCCATCAGATGGATGCTTTGTGATTTGTGAATGCCACATGTCATCCATCAGGATGGGTCTCGCGTGAGACCTGGTCTCATAGAATTCTTTTCCCATGTCATTTGTATGGGGAGGGAGAAAGAAAGGGAATCAAGCACAAAATTGGTTTCACTTAATTAAAAAAACTATTTCACTTATTTCAAAAATCAGATTTCGCTCACTTAAACATTCAAATGCAAGCATATTGGAATGTATTCAAGATAGATCTTGTTATAAAGATCTTCACGTCAGGAGTTCAAATATAAAAAAGAAATTAGAAAACTAAATTATGGTTTAGAAAATATGGTTGATTTAAATTAATATAGGTTGAATAAAAAGATGGATTTGTTGTCTGGAAGAAGAGAGAGAATGACTTGGGGTAAAACTGAGACTGCTTTTTTTGGCAGTGCTCGCACCGGCGCAACAATGAGGCGACCGAGTCCGAAGCACCGCCGCCGCTTGCCGTCCTCACAAGACCTCCTCCTCGCGCTCGACGAAACCCGATCCATGGAGCTTGTAGCATGAATCCTCACCGGTTCCAGCATGAAAAATCCTCATCCGCAGCCTGGCAGCTGCCGCGGCGCATCGTCGTCCTCGTCCTCGTGCACGGCCCTCGACCACTGTAGCATCTTGTACCAGTACCATTGCCGGTTGTAGCATTTCACGGTACTGTTTGTAGCAAACCAGACGTCTGTTGTAGCCGAATGGGACGTCGGTAGTAGCAATTTGCAATGTTGGTTGTAGCATGTAGCACTCCTTAGTTTCTCTGAGGAGGTGTGGAGGAGGAGCAGGGAGGGGGAAAAAGGCCATGGGCATGATTGTGCGAGTGGCGATGGGAGCACCCCTTAGTAGACAGACGGCGGATGGTTGGCCGATACCTACGTAATAGGGGAACGCTAAAACTTAGTCGACTGAGACTTTACGAAGTCTGTCAACGAAATTAGCTGTCCAGTTTCATCGACCTGTTTCAATCGCTGATGTGGGAGGGACTAGTATAGAATCTGGGCTTATGGTAGAAGAATAGAAAAAAGGATCCCAGCTATTGGATTGCATATGGACGGCACAGATAGGAGTGGAGGTCCCTCAGGCCACTTAAGTACAGTTGATGAAAACCCCTCTACAGACAGTTAGAGATAAAACATGACCTTTTGCAGTAACAACCCTAACTTTCTCATATCCAATCTGGACAACTTCAGATTTCCACGGCGTTGGCCATTCCGTTCCTTGTAAATCCCAAGCCGGATCAGGCCATTCTGTTCCTAGTAAATCCCAAGCTGGACCACCCCAGACACATATATACGAGTAAATGTGAAGCACAAATTTTTGAATACATGTCCAAGTGGATCATCCTAGCCAGAAATATTTGAGTGTATGACATCCATCCAAATTTGAGTACACAAGAGACATACATATATAACTTGTACATAACATGAGATGATCATTTTCTAGTACATGAACAGCGAGCCCTGAGTATGGACTGAAGTGATCCCCGCTGAATAAGCATTGCTACCAAAGCTTGCATCGGGTTTGTTATCTGATTGCACATAAAAGAAAAGTTATTCCCTTTCGCCTCCAGTTATAGTGCATTTTGCTCATCAATCTTCATGTACTGGAAAAGATGGCACCAAAAAAATCATTCAGTTTTGAGCAGAAGGCATGTAAGTGTACTTAAATATGGATCAACAATACATTGAAATAAGAAGGAACAAATCTGGACACTGCGTAGCAGGAAAAAAATACTGCTTGCCTTCTAAGAAAGGAAAAACGGAACTCTAAAAGCAAGCAAACAAATATATATATTACGATGGCACAAAGGCACATTTGCACTAGATCCAAAGCAAAAACATGAGTCAAATACATGGAAGAGAAGCATTTCCTGTTCTTGTATGTAGAAACTCCTGTTTTTGTATGTAGAAACTAGAGATTCAAAAAAAAAGTCTTGCTTCAATAATAATTGGACACAAGTTCACGGCTACTACAAGGAAACATTTTTCCTCTGTTAGTGGTATGGTGAAGATGAATAACTCTTATCACAGAATGGACAAAGTAAGCCACTTCACATTGTGCAAACCAATTAAAGTGTAGCAGATTTTGAAAATTCAATTGCTCAACCAGTTTTCTGCAACATTAGCTTGAATCATGTAACCCTTTACGTACTTAACCATTTTCTAGTATAAAAATTCTGATCAAAATGTTATTTTTCACCAGTTCATCTGCGTCGTTGTAGTGATTCTACCACTGTCATTGATTCTATTTTATTTTGGCTTCAGGCTCGATCATAACCGGGCTCCAATCAGCATTTATTCATGTAGTGCTCAAATAATATATAGGTTGCAAATTAGAAGGTACACACAATGAGAGTCTTATTTTTTTACAGGCGAAAGGTTACAATGTAATTTAAACTGAAAACAAGAATGATATACTTACTCAACCTCTACAATCTCAAAGTCCTACTTGTCTTACAACAGCAATAATATCTCAGTTAATGATCTTTGAAATGAATAATGGATATGCTCTCTCTCTCTCCCTCTCTCTCTCTCTCTCTCTCTCTCTCTCTCTCTCTCTCTCTCTCTCTCTCTCTCTGAGTCCCTTAATTCCCCAAGCAACTAACATCACCCAGTCATGGTGACCGTCGAGCCCCTCGCCATGGATGCACACATAAAGTGAACTGTCAGAATAGCTAGCCACTGTCATATCTGAGCTAGCGAGACAGACTCCATGGCCCCCGGTTATCTATTCTGACTGATTTTGCGCCTACGCAACACTGAGACAAGCATGATTGGATCGATAACTGAATTTATTTTGGCAGTCCACCTGACCTGCAGTTTTTTGTGGTTTAGCCTTGTATTCTGCACTTCTATTGGGCCCATTCGTCCAGTTGATGACTCAAGATATTTTGCAAGTACACTAGAGAGTAGGTATAGGAAATACGGTGGTTCTAAGTGACATGATCTGTAAGTAGCTTGGGTGAATATAGCCAATTTTCTTGCTTCACGTCCATTATATATAACAAATGAATGTTCAGTTATCGAGCCACCAGTGTATAACTGAAGGTCTGAACCATTACCGACCAATGGTTATGCATTCCTAGCGGTGCTACAAGGATCATAGTTTCAATCCATATATGGTACTCAAAATGGTTTTGCATCATAAGTTCATAACATTATACCCTGGCCGGATATAGTAATATTTCTTAATACTTAGGAGCAGTATACAATATGAAACTATAGGAGGGAGAAGGGGGGGAGTGGGAGAAACGGAGCTGACCTTGCTGTCGAGCCTGCGAGGCGAATGAGGCGAGATCGAGCACCGCCGGCTGGCCTCCGGTGAGCTATTGCTGGATCTAGGACCACCAGGGAGGAGGGGGCTATGGCAACATCACCATGCACTTGACCTCTACTAGCTTGCCCTACAGATATAGGAATGTGAGTTGACCGTCCAGGGCGCCCGCGGCCACCAGGGAGGAGGAGGCCATGGCGGCGGTGACCAGATCCCTGACGACAATGCGCAGCGCGATGTTGGGCTGCCCTAGGGACGGATCCAAGCGACTTGGATACCGGAGTAAGAAGGGAGGAGGCAGGGAACAGGTGGCGTGGGAGTAGCCGTCGTCGACCAGGGAAGCAACAGATCTGCCGATCTGGGCAGCCGCCACCGTCGACGAGAGAGGGGAACGGGAGCGAGCGACGGGTATAGTTGTTTTGAAGGAGAAGGACTTAGCAAATTATAAGGAAATATGCCCTAGAGGCAATAATAAAATTATTATTTATTTTCTTATATCATAATAAATGTTTATTATTTATACTAGAATTGTATTAACCGGAAACATAATATATGTGTGAATACATAAACAAACAAAGTGTTACTAGTATGCCTCTACTTGACTAGCTCGTTGATCAAAGATGGTTATGTTTCCTAACCATAGACATGAGTTGTCATTTGATTAACAGGATCACATCATTAGAAGAATGATATGATTGACTTGACCCATTTTGTTAGCTTAGCACTTGATCATTTAGTTTATTGCTATTGCTTTCTTCATAACTTATACATGTTCCTATGACTATGAGATTATGCAACTCCCGTTTACCGGAGAAACACTTTGTGTGCTACCAAACGTCATAACGTAACTGGGTGATTATAAAGGTGCTCTACAGATGTCTCCAAAGGTACTTGTTGGGTTGGCGTATTTCGAGATTATGATTTGTCACTCCGATTGTCGGAGAGGTATCTCTGGGCCTTCTCGGTGATGCACATCACTTAAGCCTTGCAAGCATTGCAACTAATGAGTTAGCTGCATGATGATATATTACGGAACGAGTAAAGAGACTTGCCGGTAACGAGATTGAACTAGGTATTGAGATACCGACGATCGAATCTCGGGCAAGTAACATACCGATGACAAAGGAACAACGTATGTTGTGCTGCGGTCTGACCGATAAAGATATTCGTAGAATATGTGGGAGCCAATATGAGCATTCAGGTTCCGCTATTGGTAATTGACCGGAGACGTGTCTCGGTCATGTCTACATTGTTCTCGAACCTGTAGGGTCCGCACTCTTAAGGTTTCGATGACAGTTATATTATGAGTTTATGAGTTTTGATGTACTGAAGGAGTTCGGAGTCCCGGATGAGATCATGGAGATGACGAGAAGTCTCGAAATGGTCGAGACGTAAAGATCGATATATTGGATGACTATATTCGGACATCGAAAAGGTTCCAAGTGATTCGGGTATTTTTCGGAGTACCGAAGAGTTACGGGAATACGTATTGGGCCTTATTGGGCCATACGGGAAAGAAGGAAAAAGGGCCTCAAGGGTGGCCGCACCCCTCCCCTTGGTCTGGTCCGAATTGGACTAGGGAAGGGGGGTGCCCCTTCCTTCCTTCTCCTTTTCCCTTCCTCTTTTCCTATTCCATATGAAAGGTGGAATCCTACTTGGACTAGGGAGTCCTAGTAGGACTCCACACTTGGCGCGCCCCCTCCTAGGGCCGGCCTCCTCCTCCCTTGCTTCTTTATATACGGGTGCAGAGGGCACCCCAAAGACACAACAATTGATCATTGAGATCTATTAGCCGTGTGCGGTGCCCTCCTTCACCATAATCCTCGATAATATTGTAGCAGTGCTTAGGCGAAGCCCTGCGACAGTAGAACATCAAGATCGTCACCATGCCGTCATGCTGACGGAACTCTTTCCCGACATTCTGTTGGATCGGAGTCCGGGGATCGTCATCGAGTTGAACGTGTGCTAGAACTCGGAGGTGCCGTATTTTCGGTGCTTGATCGGTCGGGCCGTGAAGACGTACGACTACATCAACCGCGTTGTGCTAACACTTCCACTTCCGGTCTACGAGGGTACGTAGACAACACTCTTCCCTTTCGTTGCTATGCATTACTATGATTTTGCATGTGCGTAAATTTTTTTTTGAAACTACTACGTTCCCCAACAAATTAGTGGGAAGCAAAGGGACATATTAGCATAGAACTGTGTATTTTCAATACAAATCCGTTCACTTGAATATGTGGCGTACGTCGCTGATCCAGCGGCCTAGAATCTTTTTTTCTATTCATCTACCATAAACCCAGATTCTATCCTAGTCTCTCCACGCTGATGTATTCTTCCTTTTCAAAACACACTAGGCCTTCCGCTACTTAGGTTGTGGGCTGTGGCTTGCGGCCCTTTCTTTTGTGATTGTCTGTTTTTATATTCTTATAGTCGTGCCATGTAAATCCTTGTATGTTTTTTCTTCTTCTTTTTTGCTGGGTTGTGTGCACTGTGTATGTACAGAAGAAAAAGAAAACTAAACACATAGAAAAAGAAAGTTAATTGGGCAGATGACTCTATGTTTATGTATACAGTATACATGTGTACTTGTATTTCCATTTTCGATTTTTTTATCTTTCTTATTTAGGAAATATGGAACATTTATATTTTTTAGGAACCTACATTTTGACATCGCGTGAACAATTTTTATTCTCACATATTGTTGTCTTATTTTTTAATTCTGAGATGTGGTTGCCTTTTCTACATGACTTTTGTTTTATTTGCTTATTTGTATCATGTCTTTTTTTTTGTTTTTTACTTTGTTTCTATGTGTCTTTTTTTTTCACAGGCATACACCATAAAGTTGCATGCCTCACACTAGGCATGCAACTGCAAGTGTCGCCCTAGGCGTACATCATAAAGTTGCATATCTCACACTAGGCATGCAACTGCAAGTGTCGCCCTTGACTACAACTGACCATTGTTTTGTCGGAGAAGAGTGGGAGAGGGGAGGAGTACTTGCATGTTTATCACTAAGCATGCAATTGCAAATTTCGCCCTCAACTGCAACTGCATGTCCACACAAACGACTGCAATTGACTTTTGTTCTATCGATGGGCGGCAGGAGGGGGATAGTTGCATGCTTCAGACTAGGCATGCAACTGCAAGTGTCGTCCTTGACTGCAACTGCATGTCTACCCACCCGATTGCGACTAATCTTTTTCTTATGTTGAAGGACATCTAGAGGGGGGGCAGTTGCATGTATGATTGTAGGCACGCAACTGCAAGTTTCGCCCCCGACTGCAATTATATGTCTACCCATCCGACTTCAATTGTCCTTTGTTTAGTTGGAGGGTGGTCAAAGAGGGGGGAGTTGCATGTTTGACACTAGGCATGCAACTGCAAGTGTCGCCCTCGAGTGAAACTGCATGTCAACGCACCCGACTGCAACTGACATTTGTTTTGTCAGTGGGCGGCATGAGAGGGGGGGGGGGGGTAGTTGCATGTCTAACGCCCGGCATGCAACTGCAAGTGTCGCCCTCAATTGCAACTGACGCTTGTTTTGCCAGAGGGCGGTGGAAGAGGGACACTTGCAGTTAATTTGCTCCTTTTTCCCTTTAATATGATTTTCATTTCCCATTTCCTTGCATATATATGAATATTTTAAAAAATACATGTTTAAGTTTTTTTAAATATTTAGTGAGCACTTTTCAAATATGCTGTGAACATTTTTTCAATACGCGATGAACAATTTTCTAGAATTTTTCATGCAATTCTTAATAAATGTTCATGCATTTAAAAAATTGTCCATATTTGAAAACATATTTCATATTTCTTTTAAACTGTCCATAAAATTGAAAAGTGTTCACGGTTCTTAAAAAATGCTCATGTGATTTTTAAAAATGCTCACACACTTTTTTAAAAATTGTTCATGTAACAAAAAATGTGTATATACTCTATATACCTATGTGTTTGACCTTTGTCCTTCTGTACTTTAACAACAGCAGGCAACAACTTCATAGCTCGCGGGCAAGCAATAGCAAGCACAAAACTATTATTTTTTCTTCAATATCTTTTCTTTGTGTTCAAATACTTTGTATTTTTTCACGAATGAAAAAATGACAATAAGTTACATGCCCATATTAAAAACAACACAAGCATGCATCGTATTGCATACAAGATTTTTTCCGGCAAAAATAATGCTATGATTTGAACAAAAAATTTACCTCACTCGTTGAGATTGTAGCTGGATAGCAAAACACATACTCCCTCCGTTCCGAATTACTTGTCTTAGATTTGTCCAGATACGGATGTATATAGATTAGTGCTAGATACATCCGTATCTAGACAAATCCAAAACAAGTAATTCGGAACGAAGGGAGTATTATATTTGCAGTTGTACAGCCCAGGTACAAGAAGAGGAAAAAGATCACAGGGGAAAAGATGCGATAAAAGCCGAGTAGAAATACAAAGCCAGCCCATAGCAACAAAAACATGCAGACAGTTCCATAAACAATGCAGGTCTGGTTTATATATGTGCTGATGTCATATACGTATGCTGATGTCATCAGTCGAGTGAGACTTCGATAACCGGTAAAAAGAGCTTTGCGCTGGTGCAACCGTGCAAGCTAGATACAATTACTACATCAGCACAATTGCTCCTCCATATATGCAGCAGCTGCACACACGTACGTACGCACATCTACCAAACCGTTCATCAGCTGAAGATGAGCTGCCAGCCCAGCTAGCCCTAGACGACGGCGGTAACTCATTACCTTCCAAGAGCGCGTGAATATGTGGAGCGGCGGTTACGCGGTCGTGCAGCAGGCGCTGGGAGCGGAAGCAGCGGGCGCGGTGAGGCAGGCGGCATGCCTGGCGAAGCAGCGGGGTCACGAACAGGTCACCCCGCTCCACGTCGCTAGCGTCATGCTCTTCTCCGCGCCGGGCGGCGGCGGCGGCCTCCTCCGAGCTGCCTGCATCCGGTCCTCTCACCCACCGTCTCATCCGCTCCAGCTCGAGGGGCTCCAGCTCTGCCTCGAGGTCGCGCTCAGCCGCCTCCCGATGGCCTGGCCACCCGCTGCCGCCGCGTTCCACCGCCGCGGTGCGGGTGCTCCGGTACTGGAGCTATCGAACGCTCTCATGGCCGCGTTGAAGCGCGCGCAGGCGCACGGACGGCGAGGCACCACGGACGGCGGCCAGCGGCAGCCACCAATGATCACCGTCAAGGTCGAGCTGGAGCAGCTCGCCATGTCCATCCTCGACGACCCGAGCGTCGACCGCGCCATGCGCGAGGCCGGTTTCTCACGCTCCCGGGTGAAGGCCAACGTCGGGAAGGGTGCCTCGCCGGAGCAGCCTGAGAGCGTCCGCATCCACCGTAGAGACGGCATAACTTCTCTGAGTCTGGTTAACGTTATGGCTACACAGACATCTCCTGGAGCCGTTTGGGATGCCCTCCATCGGCCTGTCGTCGTCCCAGATGGAAGGCTCACATTAAGACCTAGCTATCAGAGGTAGGAATTGACTGCGTGAACTATATTATAGTATTGTCTTACTTTTTGAGTGGGTTGTGCTTGTGCCTGAGATATATTTCTAGTCGCGCAGAGATACACTGGCAAAGTACTGCGCTGTATATACGAGCCACATGCATGCATGCACGCTGGGGTGAACCTCGATTTCTTTGAAGAACACATAAACTAGAATGATTATAGTTGATGATTTTTTGAAAAGGAGGTTACAATCTTGCCTCTACATCAAAAGCCATCATACTTAGTTGATTTAGAAATAATTATTTCTCAATAGAGATTAACTAAATGTCACTCAACTCCTGCGCTGTCTAATTTTATGTTGAGAGTCATGTGTGGACTTTTTTTCTTCTTCTTCTTTTTCCAGTTTGATTGAGTGTTGTGTGGTTTCCATTTCTTCCCCTTTTCATGCCGCGTGTCACTACAGTTGCATGCCACGCTTCGACGCACAGCTGTAGTTGCACTCCACCGGTTATTCGTAACTACATATCCACTTGTACGCCTGCGCACCGGCACGCAACTGCACTTGCACGCCCACCGACTGTGCACTACTTCATGTCCCTGGAGTGGCACGTAAATGCAGTTGCATGCTCGTCGGCCATGTGCAGTTACATTTACATATTTTCTAAAAAAATACAATAAAAGGTTGAAAAGGGTAGGGAAAAATAAAAGTGAAAGGAGAAGAAAAAGGGGGGGGGGGGGGGGGGGGGGGAATAAACAGCAAAAGATCCTATGCTGATGTCACATGTGGAGAGATTTACTTGAATCTCTAATAGATGAGAGCCTAGAGGGGAGCCCATTTCTCAAATTACTACTCATAAACATCTCATCGAGAGCTGCTCATCATTTTAGTACTTCACAAATCTCAGGGTTTAGATTTAACAACTCTCAGTTATAACTTAGAAATACTTATGTATTTACCAACCTACTCTAATCTCTAAGTTCTAACAAAAGGTTACTTTCCACCCGTCGGACAAATAGCAAGTGACAAATTAAGCTTTAACAATATTAATTGTTACCCTGCAAAAAAAACAATATTAATTGTTGTCAGTTATTCTTCATCCAGGGGTGATCAAGCGTGCCAAGTAAAACCAAGAGAAGGGTGGTCGGCCTTTGTTAGCCTCACTAGGGTAGCCACAACGACGTCATGGCTCCACCTCCAGCATGATGCAATGTCTACATCCCATTTCCACGGCACCGGTCTACAGGTACGTGAAATTCAGTACAAAATTCCAGAAGGTGCTGAGGATTAAAAAAAACACTCCCTTCATTTCTAAATACAAGTCTTTTTAGAGTTTTTTTCAATATTATATATATATATATATATATATATATATATATATATATATATATATATATACTTTAGAGTGTAGATTCACTCATTTTGCTTCGTATGTAGTTTATATTAAAATCTTTAAAAAGGCTTATATTTTGTAATGGAGGGAGTATGATTATAATCCACACAATGCATGCAGCAGCCTACCTGCCGGCAACAGAAGCTCAGCGAGCTCACCGCAGAAAATCTTAAGATTCTATGCGATGCGCTCGGACTGCGGGTCCCGCGACACAAGGACATCATCCCCGCAATAGCGGCCACCGTGCTGCGGTGCCGATCCGGCATGAGGAGGCCAGCTGCATCGACAACGTGGCTGCTCTTTCAAGGAAAGGACATCCACGGCAAGAAGGCAATGGCCCAGGAGCTCGCGAAGCTCGTATTTGGCTCCAACGCCGAGTTCATCGTGCTTAACTCCAGCAAAGACTTCTCGTGCGGCGCCGGCTACCTCTCTCTCAAGAGGCGCAAGCCGTGGGATGTAGACAATGGCTACGTCGGGATAAGATTGTTCGAAGCAATCCTAGAAAATCGCCATCGTGTTATGTTCATCGATGATATCGACAAACTCGATCCTGAGTCGGAAATAGCAATGGAGAACGTGATCACGACGGGGAGAATCATGGGCTGCAATGGCGGTGGTGTGGTCAGTCTGGAGGATGCCATTGTAGTGTTGAGTTCTGAGGCGTGTGAGTCAAGGTCGTTGGCTTCCTCAACCCCTCCGGCGAAGCGACAACGAACCGGTGAGCTAAACCGCGAGGAAGATGGCGCAGAGAAGGGTGTGAAGTCACGTCGTTGTCCCTTTGATTTGAACGCTCGCCCAGACGATGTGGAAGAGAAGGAAGAGAACTTGGCTGGCGAAGGGGGGGGGGGGGGGGTCATGGGTGTTCTGGATGGTGTGTTCTGTTTCGATTAAAAAAATCTTTTGCCTTTTGTTTATGTTCTCTTCGTTTTCTTTCTAGGATAATCTTACTTTCAGTTGTCGCTTTTTATGGTCATAATGTTTACAATGTGTAATATGTAGGTAATGTCTTGTCTAGGTTCTTCATAATCACAATCTCTAATTACGAATCACAACGCAGATATATTCTATGTTTGTGATGCACTTACCTAAAATGTGGTTTATTTATGGAAACTGTGCATGTAGGAAGCCATGCATATATGTATGTAATCAGTGTTTAAAAGGTGTTGTAACAGACCATTGCTTTAATTTAACAGAAAAAATATCAATTTATTATGTGCAACTCAATGGTTGTCCTATATGATTGAAAGAAAAGATAACCGAATCAGCCTGGCTGGAAAAAAGGCATTAATTGAGTTGTCAAGATGATCGATGCTATTAGATTCATATCTGAGATCACTTTCTCTTACTATTTTGATTCTTTAGATGTTGAAAGATATTTTCTGGACAATCAATGATAACGGAAGTAAAGCCATGCCCTCCTCGGTGATGTTAGTTTGTTGGGAGATTTGAATGAAAGAAATGCTAGAGTAATCCATAATCATCTTTCCTCGCCGCCCACCATCTTCGAAAATAGCAAGCAAGAAGTGGTGTACAATGTTTTAAATAGCGAGCTATGAAAAATAGCGATGGACCTTCAAATCAGTTATAGCGGGCTATTTGTAAAGGTGACTATTTAGCATCACCCTGCTGAAAAAGGCTATAGCAGGCCGCTATAGCCGACTATTTAAAACTATGGATGTAATGGAGTTTCACTGGAGCAAAGCATTTTTTTTTTCACGGGTAACTGGAGCAAAGCATTTGAGTTACACCAAGCCGCAAGATTGTTTTGTTTTGCGCCGTACATGATGTTGTAAATATTCCAAAAGCTCCTCCGTAAAAATGTGACAAAGCTTCTGCATGTGTTTAAAAAGGGAGGGCCACTTGCCGATCTAATTAAATGCATGTGTAAGCATCCAAGGAAATGCTACGTACTAGTATGTTTTCTTTTCTCCCTTTGATAGCCACGAGTCTATGACAATTTCTCCCTTGAACTTTCCCCTGCATCGGATAAGCTTGGTTGAACTCCCCTAACTATACGATTGTTCATGTTGACTTTTTGCCCAAATGGCAATTACCAGAATGATGATCTCCATGAGAAAAGGTTAGTTCCAGACTTCCAGCCCTTCCCTGTGGACAAAAGGTGATATCTTTCTGAAGGGGCTGTTGTATCCATGCATACAGGAATGCTACAAATCAAGCCACTATAGCTATTACTAGTACCTTGTTGTGCTACAATTATTCTTCAACGGCTTAAGCACTTTGTTGATTGATTGTTAGATTAAATATGGTGAACTAGCAGCTGGTACAGTAGTACTGTTTCGTGGGTGTATTGTACTAGAACGCAAGCCGCCCAAGATTGCAATATACTATGTTCATCTTGTTTCGATCGTACTGCTGCACATTTATTCCAGGACTGTAGAGGATATGCGTACCACAGATAACACACTCGGGGAAGTTATAAGCTTTCGTTCCCTTTGATCCTTTATCCGACACGGGGTTTATTGCCCCATTTACAAGCTGCAGCAGCACCAGTCACCACCAGAGCATTGATCCATATCAGACAGCATATAAACTGTGGGCACGTAAGCAACGGATCGTATATAAAGTTATAAACATGAAGCTAGGCCGTGCATAGTTGTCTGCAGGTTCATCGCACCTTAGTGTCGAACCGTATGCGATGAAGGCGTATAAAACCGTATACCTGATTGGAAAACGTGTGCGATGGCTGGCGCATCAGGAACGGTTTTGAAACGAGAGTTGCGTGCCATAACGGGCACACAGTTTGGCTGTCCATCTCGTGTGCGATAACTGATAACAACGCACACGATTATATCATGATAATCATATATGCTTCATGCCACACGTTTGAAATAAACAAATTATGTGCGACGAGTGAAAACATTGCACACATAACACATTACAAACACGACCACCGTGGTGCTGAGTGCTGCTGAGTAAATAGGCAATTTTTTGACTAATTTAATTCATAAATAAATCACTAGCATGACATTGACTGAATTGACGACGTACTGACTCTGATCTAAACATGCACGTACTAAGCAAACAATAGACAAATCTACACATACTGCTAGTACTGCTAATACAAAAATAAACAGGAGCGGGATAAACGTGTTATACCCTCCAATAGGCCAGGCAGAAGCCGCCGCGACGGTGACGGCAGCAGCGGTGTGTCCTCGGCAGCCTTCTTGTCGGCCTCGAGTTTCTCGGCGGCGGCACGTTCAACGTCGGTGGGCATGGTGATGACGAGGGCGACGCGGACGTAGAGGAAGTAGACAAACAGTGAGCAGTCGCGTAGTCGCTTCCCAAAAACCTATTCGTCCCTCCCGTACAGTACACGGTCGACGGGGTGGAGTCAACGACGGCAGCAACAGCAAAAGAACGACGGTGGTGGGCGTGCGCGTGAGCAAATGCCATCAGATCGTGGCGGCTAGGGTTGGGAGACACCCTGCACTTATATATGCGCAGCCGCGTGGAGAGACATGGGCTCGACCCACGTCCGAGTTCGTGACAGCCCGGCTCGGCTCAATCCCGCAACCCGCGGCGCGGCGCGGCGAGGCGAGAAGGAGCGCGCGAGGGCCTCTTCTTTTCTCAAACTCCAATGGCATATGGAAGACAATCCCTTATAAAGAGGTCCAACTCCTTCTCCACTAGCGGGGTGGGACTAAACTTCCCACTATACCAAGTGCCAATAAACCCACATGGGCCCTTAGAGATTTTCAGAAATTGCTATATGGGCATAAAGCCCATCTCAAATTTCAGCAATCTCCCACCAGATCTCGAGGGCCCATTGTGTCCTCTGTTCCAATTGTTGTTTCGATATACCAGTGTTTCAGTAAAGACCTGTTAAGGTTGAGCTTCACCTAGAGCAAGTAGTTACACTCCTTCACAACTGAACAATGGACTATACCTTGAATTGTCAGTTTGGCATAAAGAAGCTTCACCACATGTCTTACTAGTACTGGGCTGCCGAAGGCTGGCCCCTCGGGTGGAGCATATAAGTCACACTTCTGACCTATTCATGAGCTTACTAGAGATCACCCCAATCTCATAGACTGTGACCAGCAGTCGAGCTCACATAGGTGTGTTCCTCCAAAGATCACTCTGTAGGAAAGCATTTTGCTTACATAAGCTTTGGAACTCATTAAGACAATAGTCATCCTTGAAGGAAATATGCCCTAGAGGCAATAATAAAGTTATTATTTATTTCCTTATTTTATGATAAATGTTTATTATTCATGCTAGAATTGTATTAACCGGAAACATAATACATGTGTGAATACATAAACAAATAGAGTGTCACTAGTATGCCTCTACTTGACTAGCTCGTTAATCAAAGATGGTTATGTTTCCTAACCATGAACAATGAGTTGTTATTTGATTAACGAGGTCACATCATTAGTAGAATGATCTGATTGACATGACCCATTCCATTAGCTTAGCACCCGATCGTTTAGTATGTTGCTATTGCTTTCTTCATGACTTATACATGTTCCTATGACTATGAGATTATGCAACTCCCGTTTACCGGAGGAACACTTTGGGTACTACCAAACGTCACAACGTAACTGGGTGATTATAAAGGAGTACTACAGGTGTCTCCAATGGTCGATGTTGGGTTGGCGTATTTCGAGATTAGGATTTGTCACTCCGATTGTCGGAGAGGTATCTCTGGGCCCTCTCGGTAATACACATCACATAAGCCTTGCAAGCATTACAACTAATATGTTAGTTGTGAGATGATGTATTACGGAACGAGTAAAGAGACTTGCCGGTAACGAGATTGAACTAGGTATTGGATACCGACGATCGAATCTCGGGCAAGTAACATACCGATGACAAAGGGAACAACGTATGTTGTTATGCGGTCTGACCGATAAAGATCTTCGTAGAATATGTAGGAGCCAATATGGGCATCCAGGTCCCGCTGTTGGTTATTGACCAGAGACGTGTCTCGGTCATGTCTACATTGTTCTCGAACCCGTAGGGTCCGCACGCTTAAGGTTACGATGACAGTTATATTATGAGTTTATGCATTTTGATGTACCGAAGGTTGTTCGGAGTCCCGGATGTGATCACGGACATGACGAGGAGTCTCGAAATGGTCGAGACATAAAGATTGATATATTGGAAGCCTATGTTTGGACATCGGAAGTGTTCCGGGTGAAATCGGGATTTTACCGGGTTACCGGGAGGTTACCGGAACCCCCCGGGAGCCATATGGGCCTTCATGGGCCTTAGTGGAAAGGAGAAAGGGGCAGCCCAAGGGGGCTGCGCGCCTCCCCCCTTCCCCTAGTCCTATTAGGACTAGGAGAGGTGGCCGGCCACCCCTCTCCCTCTTTCCCCCTTGGGAATCCTAGTTGGAATAGGATTGGGGGGGGGGGGAGTCCTACTCCCGGTAGGAGTAGGACTCCTCCTGCGCCTCTCTCTCTTGGCCGGCGCACCCTCCCCCCTTGGCTCCTTTATATACTGAGGTAGAGGCACCCCAAAGACACACAAGTTGACACAAGTTGATCCACGTGATCTGTTCCTTAGCCGTGTGCGGTGCCCCCTGCCACCATATTCCTCGATAATACTGTAGCGGAGTTTAGGCGAAGCCCTGCTGCTGTAGTTCATCAAGATCGTCACCACGCCGTCGTGCTGACGGAACTCTTCCCCGACACTTTGCTGGATCGGAGTCCGGGGATCGTCATCGAGCTGAACGTGTGCTCGAACTCGGAGGTGCCGTAGTTTCGGTGCTTGATCGGTTGGATCGTGAAGACGTACGACTACTTCCTCTACGTCGTGTCATCGCTTCCGCAGTCGGTCTGCGTTGGGTACGTAGACAATACTCTCCCCCTCGTTGCTATGCATCACATGATCGTGCGTGTGCGTAGGAAATTTTTTGAAATTACTACGAAACCCAACAGTGGCATCCGAGCCTAGGTTATTGATGTTGATGTTATATGCACGAGTAGAACACAAGTGAGTTGTGGACGATACAAGTCATACTGCCTACCAGCATGTCATACTTTGGTTCGGCGGTATTGTTGGACGAGACGACCCGGACCAACCTTACGCGTACGCTTACGCGAGACCGGTTCCCTCGACGTGCTTTGCACAGAGATGGCTTGCGGGCGACTGCCTCTCCAACTTTAGTTGAACCAAGTATGGCTACGCCCGGTCCTTGCGAAGGTTAAAACGGAGTCTATTTGACAAACTATCGTTGTGGTTTTGATGCGTAGGTGAGATTGGTTCTTACTTAAGCCCGTAGCAGCCACGTAAAACATGCAACAACAAAGTAGAGGACGTCTAACTTGTTTTTGCAGGGCATGTTGTGATGTGATATGGTCAAGGCATGATGCTGAATTTTATTGTATGAGATGATCATGTTTTGTAACCGAGTTATCGGCAACTGGCAGGAGCCATATGGTTGTCGCTTTATTGTATGCAATGCAATCGCGATGTAATGCTTTACTTTATTACTAAACGGTAGTGATAGTCGTGGAAGCATAAGATTGGCGAGACGACAACGATGCTACGATGGAGATCAAGGTGTCGCGCCGGTGACGATGGTGATCATGACGGTGCTTCGGAGATGGAGATCACAAGCACAAGATGATGATGGCCATATCATATCACTTATATTGATTGCATGTGATGTTTATCTTTTTATGCATCTTATCTTGCTTTGATTGACGGTAGCATTATAAGATGATCTCTCACTAAAATTATCAAGAAGTGTTCTCCCTGAGTATGCACCGTTGCCAAAGTTCGTCGTGCCCAGACACCACGTGATGATCGGGTGTGATAAGCTCTACGTCCATCTACAACGGGTGCAAGCCAGTTTTGCACACGCAGAATACTCAGGTTATACTTGACGAGCCTAGCATATACAGATATGGCCTCGGAACACGGAGACCGAAAGGTCGAGCGTGAATCATATAGTAGATATGATCAACATAGCGATGTTCACCATTGAAACTACTCCATCTCACGTGATGATCGGACATGGTTTAGTTGATTTGGATCACGTGATCACTTAGATGACTAGAGAGATGTCTGTCTAAGTGGGAGTTCTAAAGTAATATGATTAATTGAACTTAAATTTATCATGAACTTAGTCCTGGTAGTATTTTGCAAATTATGTTGTAGATCAATAGCTCGCGTTGTTGCTTTCATATGTTTATTTTGATATGTTCCTAGAGAAAACTGTGTTGAAAAATGTTAGTAGCAATGTCGCGGATTTGATCCGTGATCTGAGGTTAATCCTCATTGCTGCACAGAAGAATTATGTCCTTGATGCACCGCTAGGTGACAGACCTATTGCAGGAGCAGATGCAGACGTTATGAACGTTTGGCTAGCTCAATATGATGACTACTTGATAGTTTAGTGCACCATGCTTAACGGCTTAGAATCGGGACTTCAAAGACGTTTTGAACGTCATGGACCATATGAGATGTTCCAGGAATTGAAGTTAATATTTCAAGCAAATACCCGAGTTGAGAGATATGAAGTCTTCATCAAGTTCTATAGCTTAAAAATGGAGGAGAATCGCTCAACTAGTGAGCAAGTGCTCAGATTGTCTGGGTACTACAATCGCGTGAATCAAGTGGGAGTTAATCTTCCAGATAAGATAGTGATTGACAGAGTTCTCTAGTCACCATCACCAAGTTAGTAGAACTTCGTGATGAACTATAGTATGCAAGGGATGACGAAAATGATTCCCGAGCTCTTCGTGATGTTGAAATCGACGAAGGTAGAAATCAAGAAAGAGCATCAAGTGTTGATGGTTAACAAGACCACTAGTTTCAAGAAAAGGGCAAAGGGATAGAAGGGAACTTCAAGAAGAACGGCAAGCAAGTTGCTACTCAGTGAAGAAGCCCAAGTCTGGTCCTAAGCCTGAGACTAAGTGCTTCTACTGCAAAGGGACTGGTCACTGGAAGCGGAACTACCCCAAGTAATTGGCGGATAAGAAGGATGGCAAAGTGAACATAAGTATATTTGATATACATGTTATTGATGTGTACTTTACTAGTGTTTATAGCAACCCCTAAGTATTTGATACTAGTTCAGTTGCTAAGATTAGTAACTTGAAACGGGAGTTGCAGAATAAACAGAGACTAGTTAAGGGTGTAGTGACGATGTGTGTTGGAAGTGGTTCCAAGATTGATATGATCATCATCGCACACTCCCTATAATTTTGGGATTAGTGTTGAACCTAAATAAGTGTTATTTTGTGTTTGCGTTGAGCATGAATATGATTTGATCATATTTATTGTAATACGGTTATTCATTTAAGTAAGAGAATAAATTGTTGTTCTGTTTACGTGAATAAAACCTTATATGGTCATACACCCAATGAAAATAGTTCGTTGGATCTCGATCGTAGTGATACACATAATCATAATATTGAAACCAAAAGATGCAAAGTTAATAATGATAGTGCAACTTATTTGTGGCACTGCCGTTTAGGTCATATTGGTGTAAAGCGCATGAAGAAACTCCATGCTGATGGGATTTTGGAATCACTTGATTATGAATCACTTGATGCTTGCGAACCATGCCTCATGGGCAAGATGACTAAGACTCCGTTCTCCGGAGCGAGCAACTGACTTATTGGAAATAATACATACTGATGTATGCGGTCCGATGAGTGTTAAGGCTCACGGCAAGTATCGTTATTTTCTGAACTTCACAGATGATTTGAGCAGATATGGGTATATCTACTTGATGAAACATAAGTCTGAAACATTTGAAAAGTTCAAAGAATTTCAGAGTGAAGTAGAAAATCATCGTGACAAGAAAATAAAAAGTTTCTACGATATGATCGCAGAGGTAAAATATTTGAGTTACGAGTTTGGCCTTCAATTAAAACAATGTGAAATAGTTTCACTACTCACGCCACCTGGAACACCATAGTGTAATGGTGTGACCAAACGTCATAACCGTACTTTATTAGATATAGTGCGATCTATGATGTCTCTTACCGATCTACCACTATCGTTTTGGGATTATGCATTGGAGACAGCTGCATTCACGTTAAATAGGGCACCATCTAAATCCGTTGAGACGACACCGTATGAACTATGGTTTGGCAAGAAACCTAAGCTGTCGTTTCTTAAAGTTTGAGGTTGCAATGCTTATGTGAAAAAGTTTCAACCTGATAAGCTCAAACTCAAATCGGAGAAGTGCGTCTTCATAGGATACCCAAAGGAAACTGTTGGGTGCACCTTCTATCACAGATCCGAAGGCAAATTCGTCGCCAAGAATGGATCCTTTCCAGAGAAGGAGTTTCTCCCGAAAGAAGTGAGTGGGAGGAAAGTAGAAAACTTGAAAAGGTAATTGTACCTTCTCCCTTATTGGAAAGTAGTTCATCACAAAAATTTGTTCTTGTGACTACTACACCAATTAGTGAGGAAGCTAATGATGATGATCATGTAACTTCAGATCAAGTTACTACCGAATCTCGTAGGTAAACCAGAGTGAGATCCGCACCAGAGTGGTACGGTAATCCTGTTCTGGAGGTCATGTTACTTGACTATGACGAACCTACGAACTATGAGAAAGCGATGATGAGCCCACATTCCGCGAAATGGTTTGAGGCCATGAAATCTGAGATATGATCCATGTATGAGAACAAAGTATGGACTTTGGTTGACTTGCCCGATGATCGGCAAGCAATTGAGAATAAATGGATCTTTAAGAAGAAGACTGACGCTGATGGTAATGTTACTGTCTACAAAGCTCGACTTGTCGCAAAAGGTTTTCGGCAAGTTCAAGGGATTGACTACGATGAGACCTTCTCACCCGTAACGATGCTTAAGTCCGTCCGAATCATGTTAGCAATTGCCGCATTTTATGATTACGAAATTTGGCAAATGGATGTCAAAACTGCATTCCTGAATGGATTTCTGGAAGAAGAGTTGTATATGATGCAACCGGAAGGTTTTGTCGATCCAAAGGGAGCTAACAAAATGTGCAAACTCCAGCGATCCATTTGTGGACTGGTGCAAGCATCTCAGAGTTGGAATATACACTTTGATGAGTTGATCAAAGCATATAGTTTTATACAGACTTGCGGTGAAGCCTGTATTTACGAGAAAGTGAGTGGGAGCACTACAACATTTCTGACAAGTATATGTGAATGACATATTGTTGATCGGAAATAATGTAGAATTATTCTATAAAGCATAAAGGAGTGTTTGAAAGGAGTTTTTCAAAGAAAGGCTTCAGTGAAGCTGCTTACATATTGAGCTTCAAGATCTATAGAGATAGATCAAGACGCTTGATAAGTTTTTTCAATGAGTACATACCTTGACAAGATTTTGAAGTAGTTCAAAATGGAGCAGTCAAAGAAAGAGTTCTTGCCTGTATTACAAGGTGTGAAGTTGAGTAAGACTCAAAGCCCGACCACGGCAGAAGATAGAAAGAGAATGAAAGTCATTCCCTATGCCTTGGCCATAGGTTCTATAAAGTATGTCATGCTGTGTACCAGATCTATTGTACACCCTGCACTGATTTGGCAAGGGAGTACAATAGTGATCTAGGAGTAGGTCACTGGACAGCGGTCAGAATTATCCTTAGTGAAATAAGGATATGTTTCTCGATTATGGACGTGACAAAAGGTTCGTCGTAAAAGGATTACGTCGATGCAAGTTTTTGACACTGATCCAGATGATTCTAAGTCTCAATCTGGATACATATTGAAAGTGGGAGCAATTAGCTAGAGTAGCTCCGTACAGAGCATTGCAGACATAGAATTTTGCAAAATACATACGGATCTGAATTTGGCAGGCCCGTTGACTAAATTTTTCTCACAAGCAAAACATGATCACTCTTTGGGTGTCAATCACATAGTGATGTGAACTAGATTACTGAATCTAGTAAACCCTTTTGGGTGTTGGTCACATGATGATGTGAACTATCGATGTTAATCACATGGTGATGTGATCTAGATTATTGACTCTAGTGCAAGTGGGAGACTGAAGGAAATATGCCCTAGAGGCAATAATAAAGTTATTATTTATTTCCTTATTTTATGATAAATGTTTATTATTCATGCTAGAATTGTATTAACCGGAAACATAATACATGTGTGAATACATAAACAAATAGAGTGTCACTAGTATGCCTCTACTTGACTAGCTCGTTAATCAAAGATGGTTATGTTTCCTAACCATGAACAATGAGTTGTTATTTGATTAACGAGGTCACATCATTAGTAGAATGATCTGATTGACATGACCCATTCCATTAGCTTAGCACCCGATCGTTTAGTATGTTGCTATTGCTTTCTTCATGACTTATACATGTTCCTATGACTATGAGATTATGCAACTCCCGTTTACCGGAGGAACACTTTGGGTACTACCAAACGTCACAACGTAACTGGGTGATTATAAAGGAGTACTACAGGTGTCTCCAATGGTCGATGTTGGGTTGGCGTATTTCGAGATTAGGATTTGTCACTCCGATTGTCGGAGAGGTATCTCTGGGCCCTCTCGGTAATACACATCACATAAGCCTTGCAAGCATTACAACTAATATGTTAGTTGTGAGATGATGTATTACGGAACGAGTAAAGAGACTTGCCGGTAACGAGATTGAACTAGGTATTGGATACCGACGATCGAATCTCGGGCAAGTAACATACCGATGACAAAGGGAACAACGTATGTTGTTATGCGGTCTGACCGATAAAGATCTTCGTAGAATATGTAGGAGCCAATATGGGCATCCAGGTCCCGCTGTTGGTTATTGACCAGAGATGTGTCTCGGTCATGTCTACATTGTTCTCGAACCCGTAGGGTCCGCACGCTTAAGGTTACGATGACAGTTATATTATGAGTTTATGCATTTTGATATACCGAAGGTTGTTCGGAGTCCCGGATGTGATCACGGACATGACGAGGAGTCTTGAAATGGTCGAGACATAAAGATTGATATATTGGAAGCCTATGTTTGGACATCGGAAGTGTTCCGGGTGAAATCGGGATTTTACCGGGTTACCGGGAGGTTACCGAAACCCCCCGGGAGCCATATGGGCCTTCATGGGCCTTAGTGGAAAGGAGAAAGGGGCAGCCCAAGGGGGCTGCGCGCCTCCCCCCTTCCCCTAGTCCTATTAGGACTAGGATAGGTGGCCGGCCACCCCTCTCCCTCTTTCCCCGTTGGGAATCCTACTTGGAATAGGATTGGGGGGGGGGGGGAGTCCTACTCCCGGTAGGAGTAGGACTCCTCCTGCGCCTCTCTCTCTTGGCCGGCGCACCCTCCCCCCTTGGCTCCTTTATATACTGAGGTAGAGGCACCCCAAGACACACAAGTTGACACAAGTTGATCCACGTGATCTGTTCCTTAGCCGTGTGCGGTGCCCCCTGCCACCATATTCCTCGATAATAGTGTAGCGGAGTTTAGGCGAAGCCCTGCTGCTGTAGTTCATCAAGATCGTCACCACGCCGTCGTGCTAACGGAACTCTTCCCCGACACTTTGCTGGATCAGAGTCCGGGGATCGTCATCGAGCTGAACGTGTGCTCGAACTCGGAGGTGCCGTAGTTTCGGTGCTTGATCGGTTGGATCGTGAAGACGTACGACTACTTCCTCTACGTCGTGTCATCGCTTCCGCAGTCGGTCTGCGTTGGGTACGTAGACAATACTCTCCCCCTCGTTGCTATGCATCACATGATCTTGCGTGTGCGTAGGAAAATTTTTGAAATTACTACGAAACCCAACAATCCTACCATACAGTATTGAGAGTATTGCATCTCGAACGGTTAGTATTGTTACTCTCCTCAGTTCACCACTGGCTTGTTTTCCCAGGTCCTACTTCACGGGATCTTTGATCACATAGGTTGGGTTACCACCATGGCAACTCATGTGGATCTCATACCCATCTCCCTTGATGCATTATCTATCACAACACGTGATAGCCCTTTCGTAAAGGGATCTGCTAGATTCTTAGCCGTATGGACATAGTCCAACGCTATCACTCCGGAATTTCTTAATTTTTTGACAGATTTTAGTCTCATTCTTATGTGTTTGTTGGACTTCATATTGTCCTTTGAACTCTTCACCTTGGTGATGACAGTCTGATTGTCACAGTTCATAAAGATAGCCGAAACAGGTTTATAAACGAATGGCAAGTCCATTAAAAGATCTCGAAGCCATCCTGCTTCAACACCAGATGTTCTAATGCTGTTAATTCTGCTTTCATTGTCGATCTTGTTAAAATCGTTTGCCTGCAAGACTTCCAGGAAATAGCGCCACCTCCAAGAGTAAACATATACCCAGTTGTGGCATTCATCTCATCAGCATCAGAGATCCAATTCGCATCACTATACCGTTCAAGTACCGATGGGTCTCTGGTATAGTGAAGTCCATAGTTTATGGTACCTTTCAGATAGCGCATAACTCGTTCAATAGCATGTCAATGTATATCACCCGGTTTGGAAACAAACTGGCTCAGTTTGCTCACAGCAAACGCAATGTCAGGCCTCGTTGCGCTCGCTAGGTACATCAGTGAACCAATGATTTGAGAGTATCTCAATTGATCTATAGACATGCCTTTGGACTTTCGAATCAACACGCTAGGATCATATGGTGTTTGAGATGATGTGCAGTCCAAATATCCAAAACGACTCAACACCTTCTCAACATAGTGGGATTGCAGAAGTGTAATCCCACCCTCATTATCTCTCAGTAGCTTGATGTTCAAGATAACATCAGCCACACCAAGGTCTTTCATCTCAAAGTTCTGAGACATGAACGACTTGACCTCCTCAATGACTCTGAGGTTGGTTCCGAATATCAGTATGTCATCAACATACAAGCACAATATAACTCCTTCGCCCACACAATGGCGATAGTATACACATTTGTCAGCCTCATTAACAACGAAACCAACAGATGTCAGAGTTGTATTGAACTTATCATGCCATTGCTTAGGTGCTTGCTTCAGGCCATATAAAGATTTCAGCAACCTACACACCTTTCTTTCCTGACCATCTATCACAAAGCCATCTGGTTGTTGCATGTAGATTTCCTCGTTTAGCTCTCCATTCAGAAAAGCCGTCTTAACGTCCATTCGGTGGACGAGAAGACCATGCGAGGCCGCCAACGAGAGTAATACTCGAATGGTGGTCAGTCTAGCCACAAGTGAATAAGTGTCGAAGAAATCTTCCTCTTCTTTCTGGTCATAGCCCTTGGCCACAAGCCTAGCCTTGTACTTTTCAATCGTACCATCGGGCCTAAGCTTCTTTTTGAACACCCACTTACATCCTAATGGTTTGCAACCATAGGGACGCTCAGTGATCTTCCATGTCCCGTTAGCCATGATGGAATCCATCTCGCTATGGACCGCATCCTTTCAGTAGTCAGCTTCTAGAGAGGCATACGCTTCTAAAATAGAAGTGGGAGTATCATCCACGAGGTACTCGAAGAAATCATCACCAAAGGTCTTTGCAGTCCTTTGTCTCTTGCCCCTGCCAAGGGTTTCCTCGTCGTCCTCCTCAGGATTTTCATCATGTGTTTGTTCATAATAATCCATAGGAATGGCAGGCTCAGGAGTCTCCTCAGATTCCTGTGTAGAAGTGCTTTGCATATCTCTCATAGGAAAAATATCCTCAAAGAATGTAGCATCCTTAGACTCCATAATTGTACCGACCTTCTGGTCAGGTACCTCAGATTTCACTACTAGAAATCTATAGCCAACGTTGTTCTTAGCATAGCCCAAATTAACACAGTCTACAGTCTTGGGTCCAAGCTTACGCTTTTTGAGGATTGGCACATTAACTTTCACCAAACAGCCACAAGTACGCAAGTACGAGAGTGTTGTCCTTAGCTTCGCCATTTCTCATAGGGAGTGATCTCATTATCCTTTGTCGAAACTTTATTCAGGACATGACATGCCGTCAATATAGCCTCCCCCCATCATGCCTTGGATAAACCCGGTGTATCTAACATGGCATTAACCAAATCAGTTAGAGTACGGTTTTTCCGCTCCGCAACCCCGTTTGACTGGGGTGAATAGGGAGGCTTCCTCTCATGAATAATGTCGTGTTTCGCACAAAAGGAATCAAACTCACTCGAGAAGTACTCTCCACCACGATCTGACCGGACTCGTTTAATTTTCTTTTCAAGTTGATTCTCAACTTCTGCCTTATAGATTTTAAAGTAGTCTAGAGCCTCATCTTTAGTATTTAACAGATACATATAGCAATATCTAGTGGAATCATCTATCAATGTCATGAAGTATTTCTTTCCACCTTTAGTCAACACACCATTCATCTCACAAAGATTAGAATGTATGAGTTCTAATGGTGCCAAGTGTCTCTCCTCCGCGGCCTTGTGAGGCTTGCGAGGTTGCTTAGCTTGCACACATGAAAGGCACTTAGAACCTTTGGCTAGGGTGAAACTCGGGATTAAATCCAACTTGGCTAGCCATGTCATAACACCGAAACTAATGTGACAAAGACGTGAATGCAAAACTTCAGATTCATTAACATTTGAATGAATATGGTTCATGACTTTATTACAAAAATCTGCGAGGGAAAGGCGGAACATCCCTCCGCTCTCATAACCTTTTCCAACAAAGAGTCCATATTTCGTAACAACTAATTTATTATACTCGAAAACCAACTTAAACCCTTCTCTACATAGAAGGGAGCCACTAACGAGGTTCTTCTTAATGGCGGGGACATGCTGCACGTTCTTCAGTTGCACGATCCTTCCCGAAGTAAACTTCAGATCGACCGAGCCAACACCATGAACAAAAGCACTCGTGCCATTCCCCATCAATACGGACCCGTGGCATGTGACCTGGTGTTGACACACGAACACGTCATGTGTACCCTCGACGCCGGGGGTGATGCACCGCAGCTCACGTCGAAGGAGACCCGACCGACAGCGTGATACGCAAGACAGTCGGCAGGCGCTTTTGCAGACCCGAAAACCCCACACCCCCGGGAGGGACCCCGTCAGGGAATGCGGTGGCTATGGGCTTCCCTAGGTCGATTCGCTCGCCCCTAGAACCTCAGAATTCGCAGCTCTCAAACACGAAGAACAGCGAAGAACAAGAGAGAAAAACGATGGAGAGATAAAACGTAGATGAAAAAGTAGTATATTGATTTGTTCGATTGTGTGTTGTTTCAATCGGCCGTCACCACCAACATATATAAGAGGCGGCTGGACTTCTCGTACAAGCAAAGATTTATCTAGGCTTTCCTTACAAGAAAATTACATCAATTCACATTCAAAAACCTAGTCAAATTCAGACTGATTTTATCCGAACTTCCCAAAACCGTTCGGTTTAAACTGGCTGTATCTTGCGGGTCCTTTTTGTGGTGGTAAACCATCTCGGATGAAAACGAGCCCAAAAGCAATCTTGACGAGACGAACAACTTTCACGTTGAAGGTTTTTTTTATCAGAGGTCATCTTGAGGGTTAAATCGGTCGCGCAAAACAGGCTATTCTCTCGCGCTACCCATCAGACATGTGTCTGGTGGAGTGCGCCACATCTCACCTCGTGACAGGGCTGCATTCTGATTGCTCTAACTTTTGCATACGAACTCTGATTTGGACGATCTTTATATCAAAATTGATCGTTTCGACGAGACGCACAACTTCCGTGTAGGACATTTCTCCATCCAAGATCATTTGAATTATCTTCTGAGCCCATCTTCAACTTCTCGTTGGCTTGACTATCACAACCTCCACCCCGGCAGGCCTTCCACCCGGGTAAGCTTTCCGCACCGACAAGGTTTCACCCCGGCAAGGGTTCCTCCCTAGCTCGGCAAGGTTTCTACCCCGGCAAGAGTTCCTCCTCGGCAAGGTTTCTCCCTCGACAAGATTTCACACCGGCAAGCTTCTCCGCCGGCAAGCTTTCCACGCCGGCAAGCTTCTCCGCCGGCAAGCCCTCACATCGGCAAGGTTTTACCCCGGCAAGGTTTCATTCAGCCAGCAAAGGCCGAATACTTTCTCACTCAGGGCTGGCCCACAAAGTGTTGCCTCTAACTTTTGCATACGAACCCGGATTCGTGACCATGCCAAAATCTAGTGTCAACACATGCCCCCCTATTTTTCGGCAAAGCTTGTGTGCCAAAAAATAACTTGTATTGTGTTTGTTCTAAGGACGATGTCAACACTCCATCGGCCATTTATTTTCCTCAGGACGATAATCAGGTATCGGCCATGTTTGTGCTAAGGGCGATAATCATATATCGGCCATTGCCCACTCAGGCTTCTTGCCACACACTTGGGTGGTATTTCTTCAAGTACTTGCCATTGAGAGCTCGAGGTAACAGTGCCCCTTGTACGGATTCCACCAAATAAGAGTTTCCGGGAACTATTCTTGCAATTCTAAAAGGACCCTCCCAACTTGGAGACCATTTCCCGAATTTTTTGTCTCTTGAACCAATCGGGAGAATTACTTTCCAGACGAGATCGTCAACTTGAAAATTCTTCAACTTAAATTTCGTATTGTAAGCCCTTACTATCCTCAACTTGTCCTTCTCTATGGCCTTCAAAGCAGCCAAACGTTTATTGGCAACCTCATCAATATTGTCCATCATCAAGTTATAAAAGTCTACTACCGATAAATCATTTTGTTTGGCTATTCTCAAAACATTCAAATTTACTTCCATCGGTAAAATAGCCTCTTGACCATATACTAGCTCATATGGAGTCACCTTTGTAGCACCATGCCTTGAAATTCTATGTGCCCACAAAGCTTCAAACAACAACTCATGCCATCTCCTCAGATTATCCTCAATCTTCTTCTTGATGAGCTTGATTAAAATTTTATTGCTAGACTCGGCTTGTCCATTAGCTTGGGCATAATACGGAGAGGAATTGAGCAACTTTATATTATAAGATTCGGCAAACTCTCTGACTTGGTGTGACATAAAAGATGAACCTTGATTTGTAGTTAACGTTTGAGGAATACCGAATCTATGAATAATGTGCTCAGTTATGAATTGAATTACCTCCGTATGTGTCATGTTCTTGAGAGGTACTGCTTCAGACCATTTAGTGAAATAATCAGTTGCCACTAATACGAACCGATGCCCTTTTGAGGAAGATGGATGGATTTGTCCAATGAAGTCTAAACTCCAACCTAGGCCACGGCTTGATAATAGGATGTAACATAGCAGCAGGAGCCAATTGAATGTCACCAAATTTTTGACAAGCTTCACACCCCTTATAATATCTGAAGCAATCATTAATCATAGTCGGCCAATAAAACCCAGCACGTCGCAATAACCATTTCATCTTGGGAGCCGACTGATGAGTGCCACAAATGCCTTCATGTACCTCTCCCATAGCAACTCTTGCCTGGTCTTCGTCCAAGCACTTTAGAAGAACATCATCGAATGTTCGGCGATAAAGACCGTCATCTCTCACTGTATACTTGAAAGCCATATGCCAAACAGACTTGTCCACCCTTTCACTCGGATTGCACAAGTAATCAACAATGGGCTTTCTCCACTCGGTATTGTCACCTGCACTAGATTTTTTGTTAAGGGCCGAATCAGTGGGTTCTGGTTCGGCGTCTCCTAAATTGGCAAGACAAGACATCAGTCTTTGAGAAATATGAAACATGCCATGATCAACATGATAGCCGGATGCTTGTTGTGCTAACTCATTTGCTCTCCAATTGTCATGCCTAGATATATGAGTAATGCTAAAACAATCCAATGTAGAAATTATATCCAGACATTTATCAAGATAAAATTAAGTGATTCATCCAAACACTGAAAGACTTTGGATACTTGCTGCACTACTAGTAACGAATCACCGTAAGCCTCAATATGTGTAACACCTATAGCAAGTAACATCTCTAGGCCGAATAACAATGCTTCATATTCGGCTTGATTGTTTGTGCAAAAATATTCTAGGCGGCACGAGGCTTCAAAAACAGCACCATGAGGAGATATATAAACAATACCGACACCTTGGCCATTGCTACAAACTGAACCATCAAAGTATAATCTCCATGGTACTACTGAAACAAGGTTCATATCAATATCATGCATGTCATTAATCCGATGTTCAACAATGAAATTAGCAATAATTTGGCCTTTCATGGATTTTAGAGATTCATATGCCAAATCATATTCAATCAAAGCATAAGCCCACTTGCCAATTCTACCACTAAGAATTGGCCTATGCAACATGTATTTAATGACATCGGTCTGACAAGATACTATGCAAGCACTCGGCACTAAATAATGTCTCAATTTTGTGCAAGCATAATATAAGCATAGACATAATTTTTCAATAAATGTATACCTTGTCTCGGCGTCCAATAAGCGCCTGCTCAAATATGTAATAACATGCTCTTTTCTTTCGGTTTCTTGAGTCAAAACAGCACCAATAACTCCTTCTTCTGCTGCAATGTAAAGCCTGAAGGGTTCCCTATGCTTGGGTGCTTTCATCACCGGAGGAGTGCACAAATAATTCTTGATCATATCAAATGCTTCTTGTTGTTTTGCCCCCCAAGTGAAATCAACATCATTCTTTAACCGAAGGATAGGAGTAAACGCATCAACCTTCCCTGACAGATTAGCTATGAACCTCCTCAAGTAATTGAACTTGCCAAGGAACTTTTGCATATCTCTCTTGCATGGTGGATCTTCCACTTTCTGTATGGCCTCTATCTTTTTGGGATCAATCTCTATGCCATCTTCATGGATAATGAAGCCCAAAAATTTACCAACTGACACACCGAATGCATACTTCAAAGGATTCATCTTTAGTCCATAGTTTTTCATTCTTTCAAAAGCCAAACGCAAATCGGCCAAGTGAGATTCAAAAGCGTCTGATTTGACAACAATATCATCAATATAGACTTCAAGTATGACACCGAGTAAATCATGAAAAATCAAATTCATAGCCCTTTGATATGTGGCGCTAGCATTTTTTAATCCGAATGTCATCGCTGTCCACTCGAATAAACCAAGAAAACCAGGGCAACGAAAAGCTGTCTTGGACATGTCCTCTTCGGCCATAAAAATCTGATTGTATCCGGCATTACCATCTAGGAAGCTAATAACTTTATGTCCAGAAGCATCATTAATAAGCATATCGGCTATTGGCATGGGATACTCATCTTTGGGTGTAGCCCTATTCAGATCTCTGAAGTCAATGCACACCCTCAACTTGTCGGATCCTTTCTTTTCCACTGGGACAATGTTAGAAATCCACTCGGCATACCTGCAAGGTCTAATAAAATTAGCTTTAAGCAAACGACCGATCTCTTCCTTGATTCGGTCATATGTTTTTGGATTAAACTTTCTGGCCGATTGTTTATATGGTCTAAAACCAGCCTTTATAGGTAATCGATGCTCCACTAGCTCTCGACTTAAACCTGGCATCTCATGATATTCCCACGCAAAGCAACAAACATATTCTTTCAACAACTCGATCATATTAGCTTTATGATCGGCTCTTAAATTTGCATTTACAAATGTCGGCCTAGGAGTTGAACCCTCTCCTATATCTATCTCTTCTAATGGATCGGCCGATGTAAAACCTTGTCCTAATTTATCCATATCATCTAACTCTTCTATGGACTCATACATATCGTTCTCATTGGACCGATATTCTACAAGTCGCTTTTGTAACCACTCTGAGTTAGGATCCATTTAAACATATCATACATTGGAGCTGATTGCATTCAGTCGGCTTTAAAGAGACGGGCACGAAACCATTCTTGGTTGCGCTGAGAAAATCAAATTCCGACAAGTCACGTCCCGTCAAGCAAGAAGCATTTGGGTGTTGCCAATCCACCGATGCCTCGGCCAAAGCAACACAGGCTGAGTTATCCGCATGAATGACTTCCACTTCATCATCAACCCACTGGATCAAAAACTGGTGCATAGTGGATGGCATGCACTGTTGGAAATATGCCCTAGAGGCAATAATAAATTAGTTATTATTATATTATATTTCATTGTTCATGATAATCGTTTATTATCCATGCTAGAATTGTATTGATAGGAAACTCAGATACATGTGTGGATACATAGACAACACCATGTCCCTAGTAAGCCTCTAGTTGACTAGCTCGTTGATCAATAGATGGTTACAGTTTCCTGACCATGGACATTGGATGCCATTGATAATGGGATCACATCATTAGGAGAATGATGTGATGGACAAGACACAATCCTAAGCCTAGCACAAAGATCGTGTAGTTCGTATGCTAAAGCTTTTCTAATGTCAAGTATCATTTCCTTAGACCATGAGATTGTGCAACTCCCGGATACCGTAGGAGTGCTTTGGGTGTGCCAAACGTCACACCGTAACTGGGTGGCTATAAAGGTACACTACAGGTATCTCCGAAAGTGTCTGTTGGGTTGGCACGAATCGAGACTGGGATTTGTCACTCCGTGTAAACGGAGAGGTATCTCTGGGCCCACTTGGTAGGACATCATCATAATGTGCACAATGTGACCAAGGAGTTGATCATGGGATGATGTGTTACGGAACGAGTAAAGAGACTTGCCGGTAACGATATTGAACAAGGTATCGGGATACCGACGATCGAATCTCGGGCAAGTACAATATCGCTGGACAAAGGGAATTGTATACGGGATTGATTGAATCCTCGACATCGTGGTTCATCCGATGAGATCATCGTGGAACATGTGGGAGCCAACATGGGTATCCAGATCCCGCTGTTGGTTATTGGCCGGAGAGTTGTCTCGGTCATGTCTGCATGGTTCCCGAACCCGTAGGGTCTACACACTTAAGGTTCGGTGACGCTAGAGTTGTTATGGGAAATAGTATGTGGTTACCGAAGGTTGTTCGGAGTCCCGGATGAGATCCCGGACATGACGAGGAGCTCCGGAATGGTCCGGAGGTGAAGATCGGTATATTGGACGAAGGGTATTGGAGTCCGGAATTGTTCCAGGGGTACCAGGTGATGACCAGCGTGTCCGAAAGAGGTTTCGGAGGCCCCGACAAGCGTTGGGGGGCCTTATGGGCCAAGGGGAGAGGGCACATCAGCCCACTAAGGGGCTGAGCGCCCCTCCCACCCCATCTCACGTAACCAGAAGAGGTGGGGGCGCCACCCCTAGGGCAGCCGCCCCTCCCGGCTTGGGGGGCAAGTTTCCTAGGGGGTGGGGGCGCTCAAACCCATCTAGGGTTTCCCCTGTGGCCGTCGCCCCTCCCCTAGGGAACCCTAGGGAGCCTCCCCCTCCTCCCTTCCCCCTATATATAGTGAGGGAGAGAGAGGGCAGCCACACTCTCCCCCTGGCGCAGCCCTCTTCCTCCTCCAACACCTCATCCTCCTCCGTAGTGCTTGGCGAAGCCCTGCCGGAGAACCACAAGCTCCATCACCACCACGCCGTCATGCTGTCGGAGTTTTCCCTCAACTTCTCCTCTCACCTTGCTGGATCAAGAAGGAGGATACGTCTCTCAACCGTACGTGTGTTGAACGCGGAGGTGTCGTCCGTTCGGCGCTAGGATCATCGGTGATTTGGATCACGACGAGTACGACTCCATCAACCCCGTTCACTTGAACGCTTCCGCTTAGTGATCTACAAGGGTATGTAGATGCATTGTCCTTCCCCTCGTTGCTAGATTACTCCATATATTGATCTTGGTGATGCGTAGAAAATTTTAAATTTCTGCTACGATCCCCAACAGTGGCATCATGAGCTAGGTCTATGCGTAGTTTCTATGCACGAGTAGAACACAAGTTGTTGTGGGCGTCGATTTTGTCAATTTGCTTGCCGTTACTAGTCTTATCTTGATTCGGCGGCATCGTGGGATGAAGCGGCCCGGACCGACCTTACACGTACTCTTACGTGAGACTGGTTCCACCGACTGACATGCACTAGTTGCATAAGGTGGCTAGCGGGTGTTTGTCTCTCCCACTTTAGTCGGATTGGATTCGATGAAAAGGGTCCTTATGAAGGGTAAACAGAAATTGGCATATCATGTTGTGGTTTTCACGTAGGTAAGAAACGTTCTTGCTAGAAACCTATAGCAGCCATGTAAAAACTTGCAACAACAATTAGAGGACGTCTAACTTGTTTTTGCAGCATATGCCTTGTGATGTGATATGGCCAAAAGGATGTGATGAATGATATATGTGATGTATGAGATTGATCATGTTCTTGTAATAGGAATCACGACTTGCATGTCGATGAGTATGACAACCGGCAGGAGCCATAGGAGTTGTCTTAATTTATTTATGACCTGTGTGTCAACATAAACGTCATGTAATTACTTTACTTTATTGCTAAAGCGTTAGCCATAGTAGTAGAAGTAATAGATGACGAGACAACTTCAAGAAGACACGATGATGGAGATCATGATGATGGAGATCATGGTGTCATGCCGGTGACAACGATGATCATGGAGCCCCGAAGATGGAGATCAAAAGGAGCAAAATGATATTGGCCATATCATGTCACTATTTGATTGCATGTGATGTTTATCATGTTTTACATCTTATTTGCTTAGAACAACGGTAGCTTAAATAAGATGATCCCTCGCAATAATTTCAAGAAAGTGTTCCCCCTAACTGTGCACCGTTGCGAAGGTTCGTCGTTTCGAAGCACCATGTGATGATCGGGTGTGATAGATTCTAACGTTCGAATACAACAGGTGTAAGCCAGATTTACACACGCAATACACTTAGGTTGACTTGACGAGCCTAGCATGTACAGGCATGACCTCGGAACATGGAAGACTAAAAGGTCGAACATGATTCGTATAGAAGATACGATCAACATGAGATGTTCACCGTTGATGACTAGTCTGTCTCACGTGATGATCGGACACGGCCTAGTCGATTCGGATCATGTTTCACTTAGATGACTAGAGGGATGTCTATCTGAGTGGGAGTTCATTAAATAATTTGATTAGATGAACTCAATTATCATGAACATAGTCTAAATTGTCTTTGCAAATATGTTGTGGATAAATAGCTCATGTTGTAGCTCCCTGTTTCAATACGTTCCTAGAGAAAGATTAAGTTGAAAGATATTGTAAGCAATGATGCGGACTAGGTCCGTAGTCTGAGGAGTGTCCTCACTGCTACACAGAAGGCTTACGTCTTTGATACACCGCTCGATGTGCAAACCCCTACAACATCGTCTGTGGATGTTGTGAACACCTGACAGACACATCCTGATGACTACTTGATAGTTTAGTGCACCATACTTTACGACTTAGAATCGGGATTCCAATGACGTTTTGAGCGCCATAAAACATATGAGATGTTCCAAGAGCTGAAATTGGGATTTCAGGCTCATGCCCGTGTTGAGAGGTGTGAGACCTCTGACAAGTTCTTTTGCCAACAAGATGGAGGAGAATAGCTCAGCTAGTGAGCATGTCCTCAGAATGTCTGGGTGCTACAATCACTTAAATGAAGTGGGAGTTAAACTTCCAGATAAGATAGTGATTGATGGAGTTCTCTAGACACTATCACTAAGCTACTAGATCTTCGTGATGAACTATGACATGCAAGGGATGGAGTTGATCCCGGAGCTGTTCGCAGTGCTTAAGACCGCAAAAGGTAGAAATCAAGAAGGAGCATCACGTGTTGATGGTTTAACAAGACCACTGGTTTCAAGAAGGGCAAGGGCTAGAAGGGAAACTTCATGGATGGCAAACCAGTTGCCGCTCTAGTGAAGGAACCCAAGGTTGAACCCAAACCCGAGACTAAGTGCTTCTATTGTAAGGGGAACGGTCACTGGTAGCGGAATTACCCCAAATGCATGGTAGATAAGAAGGCTGGCAACTTCAACAAAGTATATACGTGTTATTAATGTGTACCTCACTAGTACTCCTGGTAGCACCTGGGTATTGGATACCGGTTCAGTTACTATTATTGGTGACTTGAAGCAAAAGCTACGGACTGAGACTGGCTAAGGGCGAGGTGACGATGTGTGTTGGAAGTGTTTCCAAAGTTGATGAGATCACCATCGCACGCTCCATCTACCTTCGAGATTAGTATTGAACCTAGATAAATGTTATCAGGTGTCTACGTTGAGCATGAATATGATTAGATCATGTTCATTGCAATACGGTTATTCATTTAAGTTAGAGAATAATACCTTCCATGGTCATGCACCCTATGTGAATGGTTCAGTGAATCTCGGTCGTAGTAATACACATGTTCACGCCAAAAAATGTAGATAGTACCACTTTCTTGTGGCACTGCCACTTAAGTCATATTGGCGTAAGATGCATGAAGAAACTCCATGTCGATGGATGTTTGGAGTCACTTGATTTTGAATTGCTTGACACATGCGAGCCATGCCTCATGGGCAGGATGACTAAGACTCCGTTTTCAGGTACAATGAAATGGGCAAGTGAATTGTTGGAAATCATACATGCTGATGCGTGTGATCCAATGAGAATTGAAGCGTGCGGTGGATATCGCTATTTTCTCATCTTCACTGACGATTTGAGTAGATATAGGTATCTCTACTTAATGGAGCACAAGTCTAAAACGTTTGAAAAGTTCAAGCGATTTCAGAGTGAAGTTAAGAATCATCATAACAATAAGATCATGTTCCTACGATCTGATCAAAAGGGGATTTTCTGAGTTATGAGTTTGGAAATCACTTAAGACATTGTGGAATTGTTTCACAGTTTAAGCCACCTGGAACACCACAAGGTAATGGTGTGTCCGGACGTCGTTAACGAACCCTATGAGATATGGTGCGATCTATGATGTCTCTTACCAATCTACCATTTTCATTTTGAGGTTATGCGTTAGAGACAGCTACATTCACTTTAGATAGGACACCATCTAAGTCCGTTGAGACGACGTCATATGAACATTGGTTTGGCAAGAAACCAAAGTTGTCGTTTCTTAATGTTTGGGGATGCGATGCTTAGGGCTTCAGCCGGAGAAGCTCGAACCCAAAGCGGACAAACACATATTCATAGGATACCCAAGGGTGACAGTTGGATATACCTTCTATCTCAGATCCGAAGGCAAATTGTTTGTCGCTAAGAACGGGTCCTTTCTCGAGAAGGAGTTTCTCTCGAAAGAATTGGGTGGGAGGTAGATAGAACTTGATGAGGTTGTCGAACCTTTACTTCAACCAGAGAGTGATGCAACACAGAAAGATGTTTTCTGTGGCGCCTACGTCTGTTGAAGAGGAAGTTAATGATAGTGATCATGAAGCTTCGGATCAAGTTGCTATCGAACCTCGTAGGTCGACAAGGATATGTACTACTCCTGAGTGGTACGGTAATCCTGTCTTAGATATCATGTTGTTAGACAACAATGAACCTACGAGCTATGGAGAAGCGATGGTGGGCCCGTATTCCGACAAATGGTTAGAAGCCATGAAATCCGAGATAGGATCCATATATCAGAACAAAGTATGGACTTTGGTGGACTTGCCTGATGATCGGCAAGCCATTGAGATAAATGGATCTTTAAGAAGAAGATGGACGTGGGCGGTAATGTTACCGTCTATGAAGCTCGACTTGTGGGAAAGAGTCTTTTCACAAGTTCAAGGAGTTGACTACGATGAGAATTTCTCACCTTAGCGATGCTTAAGTTTGTCGGAATCATGTTAGCATTAGTTGTATTTTTCGATTATGAAATCTTACAGATGGATGTAAAAACAAGTTTTCTTACCAGTTTTCGTAAGAAAAGTTGTATGTGATACAATAAAAGGTTTTGTCGATCCTAAGGATGCTAAAAGGTATGCTAGCTCGAGCAATCCTTCTATGGACTAGAGCAAGCATCTCGGAATCGGAATATATGTTTTGATGGAGTGATCAAAGCTTTTAGGTTTGTACAATGTTTGCAAGAAACTTGTATTTACAAGAAAGTGAGTGGGAGCACTACAACATTTCTGATAAGTATATGTGGATGACATATTGTTGATTCTAAATGATTTAGAATTTCTGGAAAGCATAAACGGTTGTTTGAAGAGTGTTTTTCAAAGGAAGACCTGGATAAAGCTGCTTACATATTGGGCATCAGGATCTATAGAAATAGATCAAGACGCCTGATGATACTTTCAAAGAACACACACCTTTACATGTTTTTGAAGGAGTTCAAAATAGATCAGTCAAAGAAGGGGTTCTTACCTGAGTTGTAAGGTGTGAAGTTGAGTAAGACTCAAAGATTGACCACGGTAGAAGAAAGAGGAAGGACGAAGGTCGTCCCCTATGCTTTTGTCATAGGCTCTATATGGTATGCCATGCTGAGTACCGCACCAGATGTGTGCCTTGCCACATGTCTGGCAAGAGGGTACAAAGGTGATCTAGGATTGGATCACCAGATAGCAGTCAAAATTATCCTTAGAGGAATAAGGAAATGTTTCTCGGTTATGGAGGTGATAAAGAGTTCGACGTAAAGAGTTATGTCGATGCAAGCTTAACACCTATCCGGATAGCTCTGAGTAGAGATACCGGATACGTATAATGGAGCAACAATTTGGAATAGCTCCAAGTGGAACGTGGTAGCAGCATCTACGATATGACATAAAGTTTTGCGAAATACATAGGGATCTGAATATGGCAAGACCCGTTGACTACAACCTCTCTCACAAGCATAACATGATCAAACCCAGAACTCTTTGAGTGTTTATCACATAGTGATGTGAGCTAGATCATTGAGTCTAGTAGACTCTTGGATGTTAGTCACATGGCGATGTGACCTGTGAGTGTTAATCACATGGCGATGTGAACTAGATTATTGACTCTAGTGCAAGTGGGAGACTGTTGGAAATAGGCCCTAGAGGCAATAATAAATTAGTTATTATTATATTATATTTCATTGTTCATGATAATCGTTTATTATCCATGCTAGAATTGTATTGATAGGAAACTCAGATACATGTGTGGATACATAGACAACACCATGTCCCTAGTAAGCCTCTAGTTGACTAGCTCGTTGATCAATAGATGGTTACAGTTTCCTGACCATGGACATTGGATGTCGTTGATAACGCGATCACATCATTAGGAGAATGATGTGATGGACAAGACCCAATCCTAAGCCTAGCACAAAGATCGTGTAGTTCGTATGCTAAAGCTTTTCTAATGTCAAGTATCATTTCCATAGACCATGAGATTGTGAAACTCCCGGATACCGTAGGAGTGCTTTGGGTGTGCCAAACGTCACAACGTAACTGGGTGGCTATAAAGGTACACTACAGGTATCTCCGAAAGTGTCCGTTGGGTTGGCACGAATCGAGACTGGGATTTGTCACTCCGTGTAAACGGAGAGGTATCTGTGGGCCCACTCGGTAGGACATCATCATAATGTGCACAATGTGACCAAGGAGTTGATCATGGGATGATGTGTTATGGAACGAGT